>NC_140082.1:59553098-59840098 GCF_964194135.1 Talpa europaea | reverse complement strand
TCTCTTCTTTCATTTCTGGTCCTATTTGAATTCTCCCTTCTTTCCTTTGTGAGCCTATTTACAAGTTTGTCTGTTTTGTTTATTGTTTCAAAGTACCAACTTTTGGTTTTCTTAATCTTTGGGACTGTCATTTTGACTTTTACTTCATTTATTTCTGCCCTAATTTTTATTATTTCCTTCTTTCTACTGGATTTTTTTTCTTCTTTTTTTTTTTCTAGTTCCTTACAGTGAGCGTTAAGATTATTTGATCTTTTGTTCATTTTATATATGTGGGCCTGTGTTGCTATATGCTATATTCTTCCCTCTTCATACTGCTTTTGCTGTGTCCCATAGGTTCTGAAAGGTTTGTCCTCATTTTTGTCTCAAGGTATTTTTTAATTTATCTTTGATTTCTTCATTAATCCAGTAGTTACTCAGTAGTGTATTATTCAGTCTCCACATCCACATATTAGAGGTTTTTTCCTTCCTTCATTTTTGATTGATTTCTAGTTTGATACCATTGTGGTCAGAGGAGAATCTTGGTATGATTTCAGTTTTTGTGAATTTGTCGATACTTGTCTTGTGACCCACTCTGTGGTCAATCCCGGAGAATGCCCCATGTACACTTGAGAAGAATATGTATTGAGCTTTTGGGAGGGTGGGGTGCACTGCCCTACATAAGTCTTTTAAGCCCATATGGTCTAATTCTTTATTTAAGGCTACTGTGTCCTTACTTTCTGCGTGGTTAATCTGCCCATTGGTAAAAGGGAATGTTGAAGCCCCAGCCATGAATGTGGTTTTTTGCAAAGCCTATATTTGATAGTGATTACCTTATATAGTTCAATGCTCCTTGGTTTGGTGAGTATAATATTGATGAGTATTATGACTTCCCGATGCGTTTTTTCCTGAAATCATTTATTGTGTTTATCCCTGTCTCTCATGTTTTTCAGCTGGAGATCTATTTTATCTGCTATTGTCCCATTTGCTTGTGGGATTGTTTCCCAACTCTTTAGTCTGAGCCTGGAGAAAGCAGAAAGTTAGATTGTGTTTTCTAATCTAATCAGTCACTCTGTGCCTTTTTGAGCTCTGTACTTGACAGGAATAATGATCTTGCATGTCTTTGGTTAGGTTCTCGAATGTTCTTTCTCTGTGGTATAGTGTTCCTCTGAGAACTTAGGTTGCCGCATGTAGTGTTTTTTCACCTCCCTGTTATTTGCTTTGTAAATATTAAGGCTACAGAGCTTCTACATTTCCAGTAGATGGCACTGTATGTCAGGGAGAAGTAAAATGTAGCTGGGTCATCAGTGAGTCAGGGCAGGGCTGAGGGGGAGTCCGGAAGGAGTCCATCACTAGTGATAGTTGTGCATGTGGGCTGGGCTTATGCCTGTGTTACCTCCATTTGTACATAACCCCTAAGGGTGTGTCCCGCCTTCCGAGTGAACCAGTCAATATCTATTTCCTTTAAGTATTTTTCTTTTGCTTTCTTTCTGCATAAGTATACCAGCTTTTTCTTCCTGAAACTTCTTCAACCCTCTGAAATTCCTTTCTGCTATAATATTTTATGGAAATATTCATAAATGTAGACTTTTTAAAAATAATTCATAGTAATAGGCATTGTCCTTAATGTATCTGTACCTATGTTTTATAGATATGATGTCAGCATTAGGATTAGGAGAAGAGGAAGATACAGAATCACCTTGGGATTCCGAGGTACTGTCTTTTATTATTTTTTTTCCCACTGTAAGCATTGAATGACATTAAAACATAAAAGACTCTGATTTGACTTTATTTTCTCATCTCTGTATTTTCCCATTAAATTATTTCATTGTAGATTTAATATATAATTAATAACATGCCAAATTTAATACTACTTCATAGTACAATTCTGCTAATTGGCAAGAGTGAAATTTTATCATATAGGAATCTAAGTAGAATAAAAATAGCAAATGAAACACAGAGGATGTAGGAGGGGAAAGTAAATTAAGAAAAGAACAGTAATTCATGAAATTAAAAAACATGTACTAGAGAAAATGATTTCTAATAATATTGTTAAATATCTAGCAAAACTGATCTTAAAAAAACAAGAGAAAATAGAAATCATCCATATTTAGTTCACACAAACACTTTTTTTTTATTTTAACATTTATCATTTTTTACATTTTTTAGACCATATTTTCTTCCCCCCACCCCCTCAGATTGAGCCCCCATAGAATCTCCTTCCCCAAGGCACCCATGCACCATCACCACAGTCCCCTGTGCTCCTCCCTCCATCCCTCTCACCCCTTTCTCTCCTCCTCCCCTGCAATATGTCTCTGATTTATAATTGTCTGCACACAAACACTTTTAAAGGGTGATAAGGTGCAACTTTGTGACATTAAATTTGAAAATTTAGGTGAAATGTACAAACCAATGTGGGGGAAATAGGAAATCTGAGTAGTCTATGTTCTGTTAAAGATGTTTAAATTGTAATAAAACAGGAATGACAAAAATTCTCCCCATGAAGAAAATCCCAGGTCCAGAGAGATCAAAAATAAAATCTCCAGATATTTCATCTAGACTTATTGACATCTCAAACAAAATCTTCCTTCAAATAGAGAAAATGGGAAAACTTATAATTTATTTTATGAGTCCAGCATAACACTGTTATAAAACCTTCTTCAGGACATTTAAGAAAGAAAACTTAAAGTCCAATTTATCTCATATGCTGAGATGCAAAAATCCTCAAGAAAATAACCTCCCAAATTTAGGTTTATTCTGTAAAGGATTGCAGTGTGCCTTTGACATATAAAATAATGTTATCTTCTGCATGAATAGCACAAAGAGATAAAATATAGTAGTCTTGATAGATGCAGAAAAAAACATTTGATAAAATGCAATATATATTTTTCACTTTAAAATAAATCCTGTAGGAAAGTATTTTTCATTGGAGACTTCTTTCATCTATACAATAATCTATAAGAAAGGGCATATTTTATGATAAAATGATAAAAGCATTTGCCCTGCATTTGAGAATGGGAGAACAGTGCCTGATGTCACCATTCCTGTTCAACACTACTGGAGGTGGTGTCACTGAGCCATCCCCCAGAAACTGGAACATTTCAGAATCTGGCATTTGCTCTGTATCTGTGATGTTACTGTGCCTGCATCGACCAGGAACATCTCTCTTGTCCACTGCAGAACTTCTGCTTATACTGACTTTTTGTCCATTGATGTCTTCTTTTCTCCTGTGTTTTCTATTTTATTTTCTATTTCATGTCAGCTCACCTGCACTACCACTAACTCACACTCTACCTGTAGTTCACAATCAAACTCCATAGAAAAGATTTATACCATCTCACTGGAAAATGATTGAGCATTATCTTGAAAGGCAGAATATTTACATTCCATACAACCCAGGAATTTTACTCCTGAGTGTGCCATGAGGAGAATTTTGTACCTTTATATAAGGAGCAATTAGAAGCTGTGGCAGCACAGAGCACAGATTATTTTCTGTTATGGGATGTGACAGATTTGTAACAGAATAGATTCATTAATCTGTTATAGAAGATTAATACAATTAAGCACACAACGATGAAAATAAACACACAGAAACAATTTGCCATTTATCTATGAAAAGAACAGAAATGCATTTAAAATATGGGAAGTAATTTCATTTTAAGCTTTAGTTGTTAGATATATCACACAAATAACCAATGTTACCTTAATAAAAATAAATTTACAAAACATTGTCAAATTAGAGAGAAAAGGATTACTTTGTCTCCATGTTGAGCTAAAGTAAGATGCATGCAACATTTTAAAACTTACATTCTTCCAAATCTTTGTTTTCCAAAATGAAGTAAGCTCTACGGTGTTTTTTTTTTTTTTTTTAAGATTTATTTGTTTATTTATACAAGCACTGGGTACAGTCAGAAGCACGGGAGGGTGAGAGAATTCACCAGAGCCAGAGCCGGGAGCAGAGCAGGCAGAAGGACCAAAGTACACTGCTGAGGGGAGCAGCGGGCGGCAGGAGAGGTCTGCGCGCCATGTGGGACCCTCCTCTGGTGGCCGGGGAGCAGCTGGGGATCGAACCGGCGCTGCAGAGGCTGCGGGTAGCTTCGCAACCCAGCGCTCAACCACTGCGCCACCGGGGAGGCCCAAATTATTACTATATATTTTAAAACAAAATAAAAAATACAGTGGTGATCTAATTAGTACTACAGTGTCTAAGAGTCATAACTTTAGGCACTCTCAAGCTTTTGCACAGAAGCTTCACAATTTCCTAGCTCATCACTATAAAATTCTATCACATAAAATTCTATGAATTTTATACTTCTCCCAGTCTTTGTGCATTAAAGACTCTCCATGTAGAATATTTTTTTTTTCTCGTGCATTTTTTTTTTCTGGTGACCTCCTCTGCCATCCCTTCTTAAAGCCTCCCTTGTGCTCACTTAACATTTCATATGACAATCCTTCTATAGCACATTATATCATAATTGTATATCTGTTTTTGAAGCAAGAAAAGTGTATTTCCTTGCTTACAGATGGTACTTCATACTTCTTGTGAATTAATAGACAAATGAATGTGGATAAATGTTGGAACTGTACAAAATATATCAGTAGTTATTCTAAATATTGACCTTTTTGTGGATTTTTAAAAGTAGTAATCCTGGCTTGCCTATGAAAGAAGCAAAGAAAAATGAAAATAACAAATGGACAGTCAAAGCATCTGTGACTATATCCATGTTTGAGAAGGCTGGTTCCCTAACTGGTGGTGCGCTTCAAGTGAATGATGACAGCAGCTTAAGTGAAGTAGATCAGAATGATGGAAGGTAAATTCTCTAAGTTCTTTATTTCTGAGTATAGGAATATTAGCAGTGATTACTTTTTTCTGGGAATAAAACAACTATAATGTAGTGTACAGTCCCCAACAAGAGAGTTCTAAAGAATATCAGAGAAATACTGTTGAGAGGTTACAATGAGGACCAGTAAATTTGATGAGAAAGTTTCAATAAATAGTTGCCCTTCAGCCAGTTTGTGGTGAGTGAGTGTGAACTGCTCCTTTATAGAAGAATATATACGGAGAAAGACAGTAGAAAAATGGATAACTTCAGAAGAGTTTGAGGGAGTTTTCTTTCTTATCTTAGATATTTATGCTCTTGGAAATGATCCAGCAGAGAAGAACATGTTTATTAAATTTGATTTTGTTTGTATTTCCAATGTTAGAAACTTGTTGACTGTCAGCTTGATCTATATTTAATGATTTGTTAATATTATTTGTAGTACATTTTTTTGTTCATTAATATTACTCTTTTTATGTATTGCGTAATCCCCACTCTAGAAAATTAATTACATTGCAGATATTTATTTAAAAAAAATCTAGTCTCAGTTATTCTCTGTATTAAAATAGTTAACATGCATCTGAAATAGCTGTTTGGTTATTTTTTGGGGGGGCTTATAAAGAAAACATCTAAAGAAAAGAACAAGGTACAGTAAAAATTAATTGATAAAAAATATTATTCTGGGACCTCCCTGGTGGTGCAGGGGTTCAAGTCTCAGCACTGTCAAGCTAGTGCCAGCCACTGCAGCATTAGTTCAATTCCCAGACCCGGGGAGCTGACCCACAAATGGGGCAGTAGACCTCTCCTATATCACCTGCTGCTCCCCGCAGCAGTGTAGTTCAGTAGATCCACCTGTTCTGCTCCTCACTGTGTCTCTGGTGAATCCTCTCACCCCCACCATACCTCTGGCCTATAGTTCTTATATGCATAATAAATAAAAATAAATCCTTAAAAAATATTATTCTGTAGTAAAAGAAATACATTGTAAAAGGTAGAGTGAAAAAATAGAAAGTTTTCCTCAACTTCAGAGAGGTTTATTTTGAAAGAGTGATGTATAACACTAGTTATATATAAAGGTAGTCTTTTGATAAAAATAGTAATTAAAAAGAAGTCTGTTTTTGCTTTTATAGAAAGATGGATTTTTATCACCCTTGCATATTTAGTATGTTTCCTAAATATTTTGAGAACATTTTGAAATAGCATTGCTTATTTGTAGGTCAAGAAGCAAATTAATTCTGTGGATAACCTGGAAGACTTAACTCAGTCATCTGAAACAGCTTCAGAAGATAGTGAATTACCTTACTCTAATTATAAGAATTCTATGTTGCTTATTGAACAACTTAGCATAGATTGTAAAGGTAGGATTTTATAACTATAAAGTATTTTCTTTACACTGTGGGGTTTTATACACCATTTATCTAGTACTAACACCGTAAAGCACAGGTATAATGTTATTCATCTCAGAACTGTTTTATATTAAATTGAAATGAAAGCAATTGTATACACTCAGCCAAAGAGCTTTGAGAATTCTCATTGTACTCTTGCTGACTCTGCTGTCTCCTAGGCCTTCATTCAAGGTCATGTACCATTTTTTCCCTTGTGAAATACTGAAATGACCTCAGAGCCGTTCTTCCTGCCATTCCACTTTCCAAAACCTTGATTGTGATATATTTTCAAAACTTCAGATCTCATCATGTTAACCCCCTTCCTTAAAACCCAGCTATTGGAATAAGGTTAAAGGCCACAGTCTTCTCACTGCATCTCTTGTCCTCCTTTATCCATCTGTGTCTCAGGCACTGCCATGGTGGTTCTTTCTTGCAATAAGACTTTTTGTTTGTTATAGTTTAGTGATGTAAACTGCACATATAGCAAGTGTTTCCCTGGGTCACTTGACCATGTCTGTACACATGAAACCATCACTGCAATCAAGATACTTAATGTATGCGTCACCCCTAAAACATCTCCTCACGACCATTTGTATTCCTTTCAGACACTGCCAACTTTTTCCCTCAAGTAGCTGTGCCATTTGTTTTCCATTTTGTGTCTATTTTCATTTTTTTAAGAGCAAAAATGTTTGATGTCCGATTTAGGTGTTTGTTCTTTACATGCCTTTTGCTTTGGGTGTTCATTTTAAGAAAACTTTGCTTAGCACAAGGTCACAAAGATTATGCTACCTTTTATAAATTGTATAGTTTGAGGTCTTACATTGAGGTCATTTTGCTCTATTGACCTTGTGAGCTTTTTTCACATCTGTTACAAGGTATGGAGATGTTGTATTGAGACCCTCAGACCTAATGGTGATACTGAGATATAGTTGGTTTCAATCTGTCATCATGCTGTTGGATTTCTGTTCATCCTATCTGCTCCTTGTTCCTCTTTTTTTCCTACCTTTTTTTAGCGTATGTAATTTTTATGATGTAGTTTTATTTCTCTTTTGGGCTTATTAGCTATATCTCTTTTGTCTTGTTAGTTTAGTGGTTGCTTTAGAGTTTATAGTTTATGAGTAGGTAATCACAGTTTACGTTCAAGTAATACTTTACCATATTATATACAGTGTGTGAGAAAATGACATAGTTTACTTTCATTTCTGATTTTTCTAGATCTATGGGACAATAGGTTTCATTCACTTTGGAGAGTTCTGGCCCTTTTTTTCTTGAAATTTTTTTTTCTTTCTCTTTCTCCTGCCTCTTGGGAATTGTATATTAGCCACTTGAATTTTTCTCACATTTCACCCATATCATACTAACTCATTTTTTTTTGTAATGTCTAATATGTGTTTACCCCCACCAGTGAGTTTCATCTCTGACATTTTGAATTCTGGCTCTATAAGTGTTTTTTTGTTTTTTTTGTTTTTTTTGTTTTTTTAATAGCTGTCTTATCTTTTGGAGCTCTGTTTTAAGACAGTTAAGTTACTTTTCAACAAGCCTGATCCTCCTGGACTTGTTCTTATGATTAGTCTAGTGACTCTGAAGCAGTGCTCAGCCTTGGCTTGGGTATTACCCACTAGCCACTGTCCTGCGAATGAGGAGTTTTTCCAGCCTGGCTAATGGAGCAGACACTATTGCTGGTGCTATGTGAGCAGCCAACACTGTTTCCTCTACTTTTTTCTTATGGTTTCCCCACTGGTCTCTGGTGCTTTCCTCATTAGGGTACATACACTATAGATTGGTTTTGCTGAATACCCTGAGGGGCCCCTCTGCAGATCCCTGGGGTTCTTTCTCTCCACTGTTGTGACCTGTGATCTCTATCTACCTTGTTTTCACAGACTCTGTTTCATCAGCCCCACTGCATTCCCTGCTCCCTGTGACATGGCCTGGAAATTCTTGGAGGCAGTGAGCTGGGGCATTCATTAGATTAACTTCAGAAATCATTGTCCTTCACTGCCTGAAGTTCTTTATCTTGAAAATTATTTTTGAATGTATTTTGTCTGTTTTGTCTTTGTTTATTTCAGAAGGAAATACCTATTATTCCATGTTGGCTAGAAGCAGATCACAGTAGAACTTCAGCACATGCTGTAAACTCCTAGAATGTTGTTCTTTCTCCTTTGCTTAATTGCTTCCTGTTTATCCTTCATTTCTTAAGGTAGCCATCTCTTCCTCTTCCTAGATCATGTTCTGTTAGTGATCACAGAATTCAGTTCGCTTACAGTATCTGTCTGAACTTATCATTTTATTTGTCTTCCTCTGCCATTAGACATTAGCTAAACAATAGACAGAGTTCTTGTCTATTTTACCTACAAAGTTGAGTATATCTTCTACATGGTAGACACGACACTCAACATATAAAATAAATACATGAATAAGTGAATATGAAAATCCACATCCTTTGTACACCAAAAGTACTTATATATTTATTTCTCTGTTTGTTTTCTCCCTGAGCAGATTCTGTGAGCTTATTGAAAATCCAGGATGCACTTCTTTCATATGAAAAAAAAATCAGTCACTTGCTTTCAGGAAAAATTAAAAAAAATGAAAAATAAGGTTAGTGGGCTACAAAAGGAGCTCTCAGAAACCAAAGAAATGAAATCCCAGTTAGAGCATCAAAAAGTGGAATGGAAACGGGAACTCTGCAGTTTGAGGTATTGAACATTCTGGCTTTAAAGAAATGTTTGAGCAATTAACTTTTGTATTACAGAGATGTAGCATAAGTTTTGTAAAACTTCCTAATTTACCTTCTTGGATTTTATGGGGGAGAAATCTTTACTAGTATTATGATATATGAAATGCTTGTAAATAATATAGCAGCTTCTTAACATGACTACTTTTACTAATAATTTAATGTGTATTATTCCACATCATAAATTTTTTTCAAATATTTATTTATTTTTATACAAGAACTGGAGTACAGGCCAGAGTCACGGGAGGGTGAGAGGATTCACCAGATAGAGAGCGGGGCGCAGAACAGGCAGACAGACTGAAAGCACTGCTGAGGGGAGCAGTGGGTGAGACAGGAGAGGTCTGCCACGCCATGTGGGAATCTCCCTGGCTGGCCGGGAATGAAACCCACGCTGCAGATGCAGTGGACAGTTCCACAGCACAGCACTTCACCCACTGCGCCACCAAGGAAGTCCCTCCACATCATAATTTTATTTTATTATATTTTTTTCATTTTTTTTTGGCACTACAACTCATGCCTGATGAATCTTATCTAAATGAATGAATGTATTTCTCCTTCAGGCATATCACAATCTTCTCACACTTAGGAACATTAGACAGCACTATAGCACACAATGGACACCATTTTAAACATAGAAAACCCTAAAACAAAGCTCAGAAATATGAAAAATATGGCACTAAGTATACTATAAAAATCATACTTGTTAATAGCATGAGGGCCTAAACAAGAAGGCAGTGTATCCCGAATATCCTTCTTTTTGGCCTCAGTTGGGAGCATGCATATTAGGAGACCCAATTTTTTCTGCTCTTGTCATGTGTTTGCTGAAAATGCCTGTAAAACTGCTTCAGCATTGATTTTTAGATTACATATAAATTTTAGCAATTAGGTGAATTCACAATGCAGCATCTGCAAAAAATGAGGACTGACCGTATCTTAAAAAAGAGTTTACTCATTCAATAAACAGAATAATTATTAGTAAAAGACCTAGAGATGTGAATTTTTATTTTTATTTTTTAAGCTTTGAAAGATTTTATTTTTTTTATTATTTTTTTTATTTTATTTTTATATTCCCCATACAATTGCAACCCCCCCCCATTCTGACCCCAATCCCTCCCCTGCTGCCCCCCACCTCCCAAAAAGTGTCTCTGGCTCATAGTTTTTGTTGATTTTGATTTTCACTTTCTTGTAGTTATTCATTTTCCTGGTCTCTTATTTAAGTTTTATAGATTCCTGCTATGAGTGAGACCATCCGGTATTTTTCTTTTTCTTTCTGGCTTATTTCGCTGAGCATGATCCCTTCCAGCGCCATCCATGTTGCTGCAAATTGCATGTGTTTATCTTTTTTGAATGCTGAGTAATATTCCATGGTATATATGTACCACATCTTCTTGATGCAGTCATCTATTTTTGGGCATTTGGGTTGTTTCCAAAGCTTAGCTATAGTAAATAGTGCTGGTATAAACATAGGGGTGCAGGTGTTCTTTGGAATTGATGTTTCTGTGTCCTTTGGGTAAATACCTAGGAGTGAAATTGCTGGATCATATGGAAGCTCTATGTTTAGTAGGTTCAGAAATCTCCACACAGCTCTCCATAGTGGTTGGACCAGTTTGCACTCCCACCAACAGTGCAGAAGAGTTCCTTTTTCTCCACACCCTCGCCAACATTTGTTGTTGTTAGTTTTTTTTAATATGTGCCATTCTCACTGGTGTAAGATGGTATCTCATCGTAGTTTTGATTTGCATTTCCCTGATTACAAGTGATGTTGAACATTTTGTCATATGCCTGTTGGCCATTTGCATTTCCTCTTCAGAGAAGTTTCTTTTTAGCTCTTCTGCCCATTTTTTGACTGGATTATTTTCTTTGTTGTTGTTGAGTCTCATCAGCTCTTTGCAGATTTTTGTGATCAGTCCTTTATCATTAGTGTTGTGTGCAAAAAGGTTCTCCCAGTTGGTGGGGTTTCTCTTTGTTTTGGTTATTGTCTCTTTTGCTGTGCAGAAGCTCTTTAATTTGATGTAGTCCCAGCAGTTGACCTTGGCCTTCACTATCACTGCTTTGGGTGATGTGTCTGTAAAGATGTCTTTGATGTGAATATCACTTAGAGTTTCGCCTATATTTCCTTCGTGTATTTTATGGTTTCAGGTCTTATGTCTAGTTCTTTAATCCATTTTGAATTGATTTTTGTATATGGTGTGAAGTCGTGGTCAAGCTTCATTCTTTTGCATGTAGCAACCCAGTTTTCCCAGCACCATTTATTGAACAAACTTTCTTTGCTCCAATGCATAGTCTTTGCTCCTTTGTCAAAGATTACTTGGTCATAAATCTGTGGGTTTATTTCTGGATTTTCTATTTCTATTTGATTCCATTGGTCTGAATGTCTGTTCTTGTTCCAAAACCATGCAGTTTTGATGAATATGGCTCTGTAGTATAGTTTGAAGTCTGGGAGTGTGATGCCTCCATTCCCTTCTTTTTTTTTTTTATTTTTCAGGAGAGCTTTGGCTATTCGGGGTTTTTGGTGATTCCATATGAATTTCATCAATAATTGTTCTATTTCTTTGAAGAATGACATTGAAATTTTGATTGGAATAGCATTGAATCTGTATATTGCTTTTGGTAGGATGGCCATTTTAATAATGTTTATTCTTCCAATCCATGAGCAGGGGATGTTTTTCCATTTCTTTGTGTCTTCTTCTATTTCTTTTAACAATTTTTATAGTTTCCTTTGTATAGGTCCTTTACCTCTTCTGTTAGATTTATTCCCAAGTATTTGATTTTTGTTGTTTCGATAATAAAAGGGACGCTTATTTTTTTTTATTTCTTCGTCTTCAGATTTATTGTTTGTGTATTGGAAGGCAACTGACTTTTGCGTGTTGATTTTGTATCCTGCCACTTTACTGAACTGATTGATGAGTTGAATTAGTTTTTCTGTGGAGTTTTTGTGGTTCTCCATGTATATTATCATATTGTCTGCAAATATTGATAGCTTGACTTCTTCTTTTCCTATTTGGATTCCTTGTATGTCTTTCACCTGTCTTATTGCTCTGGCTAGGACTTCCAGTATTATATTGAAAAGCAGTGGTGAGAGTGGACATCCTTGTCTTGTTCCAGATCTTAATGGAATTGCTTTCAGCTTTTCGCCATTGAGAATGATACTGGCTGTTGGCTTGTCATAGATGGCCTTTATGATGTTGAGGTATGTTCCTTGTATCCCAAGAATTTCATGGGCTTCTATCATGAATGGGTGTTGCACTTTGTCGAAAGCTTTCTCAGCATCTATTGATATTATCATATGGTTTTTATATTTCTTTTGTTGATGTGTTGGATAACGTTGATTGATTTTCAGATGTTGAACCATCCTTGTGTCCCTGGAATGAATCCTACTTTGCCGTGGTGAATTATCTTATGGATACATTGTTGGATTCTGATAGCTAAAATGTTATTGAGGATTTTTGCATCAGTGTTCATTAGGGAGATTGGCCTGTAGATTTCCTTTTTTGTGTTGTCCTTCTTCAGTTTTGGTATTAGTGTAATGTTGGCTTCATAGAACGTGTTTGGTATTATCCCTTCCTTCTCAATTTTTTAGAAGAGTTTGTGAAGGATAGACACTAATTCGTCTCTGAATGTTTGGTAGAATTCATTTGTAAATCCATCAGGTCCTGGGCTTTTGTTTTTGGGGAGGTTTTTGATTACCATTTCAATTTTGCTGCTTGTAATTGGTCTGTTTAGGTGCTCTATTTCTTCTTTATCTAGCTTTGGGTGATTTTAGAGTTGTAGGAATTTGTCCATGTCTTCTAGATTGTTGCACTTGTTTCCATATAACTGTTCATAGTAGTTACTGAGTGTTCTTTTGATTTCTGCTCTGTCCGTTGTGATTTCTCCTCTTTCATTTCTGATCCTGTTTATTTGTGCTTTCTCCCTTTTTTCCTTTGTGAGCCTGGCTAGGGGTTTGTCTATTTTATTGATTTTTTTTCGAAGAACCAGCTCTTGGTTTCATTGATCTTTTGGATTGTTTTTTTTAGTTTCAAATTCATTTATTTCTGCTTTGGTTTTTATTATTTCTTCTACTGGTTGTGGGGTTTTTTTGTTGTTCTTTTTCTAGATCTTTGAGGTTCGAGATTAGGTTGTTTCTTTGAGTTCTTTCTTGTTTCTTGATGTGAGCTTCTATTGCTATATATTTTCCTCTTATTACTGCTTTTGCTGCATCCCATACATTTAGGATATGGTGTCCTCCTTGTCATTCTATTCAAAGAAATTTTTAATTTCTTCTTTGACCTCCTCATTTGTCCAGTGTTCTTCCAGTAGTGTGGTTTTTAATCTCCATGAGGCAGGGAAGTTCCTTGCCTTCTTTTTATGGTTTATTTCTAGTTTGATGCCTTCATGGTCGGAAAAGATGGTTGGTATGATTTCAATCTTGGTGTATCTGTTGATGTTTGTCTTGTGCCCCAGTATGTGATCGATCCTGGAGAATGATCCGTGTGCGCTTGAGAAAAATGTGTACTCCGTTTTTTGGGGGTTTAGTGTTCTATAGATGTCTGTTAAGCCCAAATGCTCTAGGTCCTTATTTAGAGCTTTAGTTTCCTTACTTATTTTTTGTCTTGTTGATCTATCCATTGTTTATAGTGGTGTGTTAAAGTCTCCCACTACGTATGTGTTTTCTCTGATGTCTGTTTTCAGAGATGACAACAGTTGTCTGATATATTCTGTATTTGCCTTTGTGTTTGTCTTTCCTTTGATTTATTTATTCTTTTAACAACTTTTTTTTTTTTTTTGGCCTTCTTTCGTTGTTATTCGTCCCTCTGAGGTTCTGGCTTTAGGACTCCTTGTAGTATTTTTTGGATTGGGGGTTTAGTCGTAATGAAATTCCAGAGTTTCTGTTTGTCTGGGAAGGTCCTTAATCTTTCTTCATAGAGGAAGGAGAGCTTTGCGGGATAGAGTATTCTTGGTTGGCATGTGTTTTCTTGGAGTCTGTTGACTATGTCCCTCCACTCTCTCCTTGCCAGTAGAATTTCTTCAGAGAAGTCTGATGTCAGCCTGATTGGTTTTCCTTTGAATGTTATCTGTTTCTTCCCTCTTGTCAGCTTCATTATTTTTTCCTTGACCTGGATTCTTGGGAGCTTTACTATTATGTGTCTTGCTGTATTTCTCCTTTCGTTGTGGAAGTTTGGTGTTCTTCTTCCTTCTTGTATATCAATTTTCAGCTCCTTCTTCACATTTGGGAAGTTCTCTTCAATTATCTCTTTGAATATTTTCTCTGTTCCTACATCTCTTTCCTCTCCTTCTGGTATTCCTATAACTCTTATATTTCCTTTCCTCATGGAGTCAGATAGTTCCCGAAGTCTTTCTTCGTTCTTTTTCCTTCGTACTTCTCTTTCCTTTTCTGTTTTGGTTCTTTTTATTTCTGTGTCTTCAAGAGTATTAATTCATTCTTTCATTTCATCTATTCTGCTTTCATTGCTTTCCCCAGCATTCTTTAGCTCCTCCATTAATTCTTTGATCTCCTGCGTTTCTTTTGCTTCCCTCTTTAGGGTCTCAATTTCCTTCTTCTGATCATTGTTTTCCTTTATGAGTTCTGTCATTTTTTTAATCATGGCAATTTTAAATTCTATTTCTGAAAGGCTCAGAAGTTCTTCCAAGTTACTGTCGTTGCAATCTGGGGGGCGGTTTTCTTTTTGTGGTGTGCTTTTTTCCTGAGGAGTTTTTAGGTTCCGTGTGGTTCTTCTACTCCCTACTGTCTGTTTTCTAATTTGTCATATGCATTGGGACACTGTGTTGCTGGGACTGGCCGGCCTCTTGGGTTTGCTTCTCCACTCCCCTCTGGCTCCTCCAGGAGCCATCTGTCATTTTCAAGAAGTCTTTACTGAAGAAAGGTCCCTGTTCTAAAATGCCGATGTGGGCACACACTCCCCTGTGCTTGGTCTGCCCCGGCGATGGGTTCCAGCTCCCCCTCTGGGTTTGGACTGCAGGCCATAAGGGGCCTGGCATGGGCAAGCTTCCCTGCTCACCTCTGGCTCCCGAAGGAGCCTTCTGCAGGCAGTCTTTACTGAAGAAATGTCCCTGTTCTAAAATGGGGATGCGGGACGCAGATCCTGCGCATCCGGTCTCAGGCACATTCTTCTGCGCGCCCGGTCTGCCCCGGCTGTGGGTGCCCGCTCCCCCTGTGGGCTCAGACTGCTGGTCGGAAGGGGCCTGGCATGGGCTAACTTCCCAGCTGGCGACGGGCTCCTCCTGGAGCCTTCTGCCGGTTTCAAGCTAGGTGGCGCCAGAGATCTCTCCTATTGTTCTAGGGGAATTCTTTTTTTCACCCTGTGGGACAGGGAACAGAGTGGGAATGGTAGGGAAAACCTCAACGGCTTTGGGGTGCTGTGTCTGCCTTGTGCCCCACCGACATGGATGACCCGCACCCCGAATTTCGTGCCCGGGTCTCAGTTCCAAAGCCCTCAGGTCCAGGACGCGGGCTATAGCCCAGCTCACTGGCCGCAGGGATGGCACCTTTTGCACCCCGCTCTTGTGTCAGGGCGCCTGGTTTCTGATTACTCAGTGAGGGACTTTCACCTCAGTGAGGGCCCCCGCTCGTCTCCCCACAAGCCTAGGTTGAAGGCGCTGGTACCTGGGCAGCCGTGATCCGTGTTTGCTTTTCAAGCGCACTGCGCCGCTTTTCTGCGCAAGCTTACTGGCCGGCCTGGGGCTGTTGTTCTCTAATGGCACCCGGAGCCGTTCGCTCACCACCGCGGCGAATCCCGCAGGGTTCTCCACAGCTCCAGTTCACAGGGTGTGGTGGCTGAAATAGTTCCTTTCCCCTCACAGTCCTGCTTGATGCGTAGTTTGTTCTTGTTGGTCGTTTTAGTTTGTTGTTTTCCTCCTCTCTGTTGGTCGGAGAGTGCCAACTCTGGGGTGGGGGAGGGGAGCAGGGTTCTGCACTTTCTTCCCTTCTAGTCCTCTTTTATGGCAACTTTCTTCTTCGGGTAGTTTGCTGGAGTTGTCCGTTTATCTTCCGTGTCCCAGTTCTCACTGGGACCTGCCGCTTTTCCTCCCTATTAACTTTTTTTTAACGGGAGATCTTACTCGCAGTGTCTCCTCGCTGCCATGTTGCTCCGCCTCCTCAAGCATAGTTTCTTCATGTGTCTCTCAGCTCCATGTGCCTCCTTCAGGCCTCCTTCTGGCTCTCCTTCCTGCTTCCTTCCTTCCTCAGTCTCCTCTGGGTGGTCTTCTTCTCCCAGCTCAGCTCCACCCGCCTTTTGGGTAGGGCAGAAAACTTGGAACCTCCCTCTTTCCTGGGGCCCACCCTGTTGCAGTATGTTTGTCACCATATATGTGATTGTGTTTCTGGGCTTTCTATTATGTTCCATTGACTAATTTATTAATCACTGTGATAATACCACTGTCTTTTATATGTCTGGCAATGTCAGCGTCTATGTATGCTGGGTTTTTGTTGTTGTTTTGGATGTTCTACAGTAGGAAAGAGAATGTTGCTGAGAACATGTTTAATTTACAAAATATATTAAAATAATATCTGTGTTACCAGACATGGACAATGCCTTAGAGAATTACAAGTCCTTGCATTTTCATAATAATTTTAGAATCAGCTTGCAGTTTCCATAGATACATACACAAAGCCACACATGATCTTGGAACCCTATTTGGATTGCACTGATCATTTTGGAGCAAATGGATACATTATACTGTGTTTTCCAATCTATGAACAAGGCACTTAGGACTTTAATTTTTCCCTGATTCTGTAGCTTTCAGTTAAGTATCTTGCCCATTTTTCTATTTTTATTTTATTTATATATTTATTTTTTAATATTTTATTTTATATAATTCTTATATCATTTTTCATTTTTGCACAATGTATGCATTTTCATTTTTGTTATATTCCCCATACAATTTCACCCCCCTTATATTGACCCTTATCCTTTCTCTCCCTCCCCCCCCCACTGTAGTATGTCTCTGGTTTATAGTTGCTTGTTGGTTTTGATTTTTAATTTGTATTAATTAGGCTTTTTCCTTGTCCCTTATTTAGGTTTTCTAAATTCCTGCTATGAGTGAGACCATCTGGTATTTTTCTTTTCCTTTCTGACTTATTTTCTGAGCATTATCCTGTCTAGCTCCTTCCATGTTGCTGCAAACTGCATGTGTTTATCTTTTTTTTTTATTGCTGAGTAATATTCCATTGTGTATATGTACCACAGCTTCTTGATCCAGTCATCTATGTTTGGGCATTTGGGTTGCTTCATAGCTTAGCTGTTGTAAACAGTGCTGCTATAAACATAGGGGTGCAGGTGCCCTTTGGAGTTAATGTTTCTGTGTCCTTTGGGTAAATACCTAGGAATGGAATTGTTGGATCATATGGAAGCTCTATCTCTAGTAGGTCAGAAAATATCCACAGAGCTCTCCATAGTGTTTGGACCAGTTTGCACTCCCACCAGCAGTGCAGGAGAGTTCCTTTTTCTCCACCTCCTCGCCAACATTTGTTGTTGATAGTTTTTTTAAATATGTGCCATTCTCACTGGTGTAAGATGGTATTTCATTGTAGTTTTGATTTGCATTTCCCTGATTACAAGTGATGCTGAACATTTTTTCATATGCCTCTTGGCCATTTGTATTTCCTCTTTGAAGAAGTTTCTTTTTAGCTCTTTTGCCCATTTTTGCCCGGATTATTTTCTTTGTTTTTGTTGATGCCCATTTTTTTAATTAAATATATCCCTAATTATTGTAGGTTTGTATATTATTTTAATAATTTACCATATACTATTTTATTCTCCAATTTAATGCCAGTATATAGGAAAAATTAATGTTTCCACATTGGCCAGGTATTCTACAATCTTGCTAAATTCAATTATCCTGCAGGCTTTATAGATTTATGAAATTCTTCTTTGTAAGCAATTGTATCACATTTGAATAAAGACAGGCTTATTTCTACCTTTCCAATCTTTATACCTCTTCTTTTCCTTGCCTATTCTGCTGAATAGGAATGCCAAAAAAAATGTTGTATGGAAGTGGTGAGAGTGAGCCTCCTTATTTTGTTGTTGACTGTGGGTTCCTATTGGCTGGCCACTCAAGGGCAACTGTGGCCTATTTGCTATCTACAAATCACAGCAGAACATTCCTTGAATATCTATGGAGTATAGCTTGTATCGCGAGGCACCTGGGAACACCTAGGCCGCTGTTGACCTGATTAGGTGACTATCTCCATGGTGGTCTTGGGATAACTCTGCCTGTGATAATGTCATACTTTGCTGATGTAAATGGCTCTTACATATGGTCACCATGTCCCCTTCCCTGTTCCTTGTAAAACTTTGTGCCTCATTCCTGTCCTCCTCTCTGGACTCTATACCTCATATCATTGTCTCATGATGAGCTTTTAGTATCCTGTATGATTTCAATAAATGGCACAAGAAGTTCTGCTCAAGTAACAGAGTCTTGCCTTGCAAACCTGCTCTATGACCATTGTGTCCCTCATCATGTTCCTGCCACAATGTGACAACAAAGTTCCTGTTGCAACATAGTAGCACCCACACAGGGACTTCATCAGTGACCACTGGCCTGGACTTACCAGAGATGAATTGTCCAGGGATCGCGAGCCATTCCTCAACCCAGTGAAGGGATAGGATGTCCGCCTCAGCTGTATCACAGCCCCACAGACCTTTGAGTCTGCGACTGAAGGGTATGTTGTGACTTTCTTTCTTGTTTTCTTCTTACTTCTCAGCCCTTCTTTGTCATTAACTGTTTCAAATTAACAGAATAAAATTCATTCCACTTCTCCAAACCTTCATGCTTTTTTTATTCAGTTTTTTTAATTAGGAAAAGATAAGCAGGTCCAGCTTTTTCTAATGAAATTTTCGTTGTGTTCTCCCTATTTCTATTTCTTGTTTCCACCAGTGCCTTGCGTGAAAGTTCTCTTTCTGACTGGATGTATGTAAATTCCATTTTTCTTTGGTTTTGCTAAGGAAGATTTGAAATTCTCCAAAGTATTCTTACTATTAAACTGGAGGAATAGAATATAAAATGAAATCAAACAGAATGGTTTTATAAACCCTTCTGAAGCCCAGAGACTTAATTGCTGACAGGGAATTTATTTATTTTCATTCCAAGATAGAGTTTAACCCAAAAGCATCACTCCCATCATCAAGCAAAAGCTTACAAGGGCAATGTCCTCCTTAAAATCTCCCAAGGGTTTTACTTATTACAGTAACCCTCCCTCACAGGTTTCCATAAGCTGGTTCCAGTAACCTCTCCAGCCCATCTGATTGTACTGCCTGGCCTGTTAGGTGTGTGTGATCAACCCCTGCTTCTCAAAGGAAAGTACTACAACTTCCCTCACCAGAAATGTGTCTAATCAAGAGCTCATGGCATCTCATCTGAGCTGTTTCCCCTGAAGTTTCATGGTAGAGATAAATGCTTTTTTTATATATATCAGCAGTTTTTAATATAATTTCCACACTTACTTATTCCCCCATTGGAATGCATTTTCTTCAGCAGTTGCTTTGAAGACTGTGCTATCAAACTATAAGCTATTCCTTCTAGATGAGTATTACCTTTCTAGTCTGAGAAATTAAGCAGATAACTAATCCAGTGTGGCATGCAATAAATCTTTATTTGAATAATAAACTGGGACTGTAGGATATATCACATCCCAATGTAGTTTTGTTTTTTTTTTTAAACCTTACCGCTTATCACAATCGTGTACCAGTGAGTCGGTCATATTTCAATGGGAATTTTCATTAGTTCTATGCCTCCAATCCTACACATAATTCTAAGAATTACAAGTATATTAAGCTGTCTATTTTGTTACTCAGGAAAAATAAAGCAGTTTTCTCAGCATTTTAGACCATTTGAATAGGTAATCTGATTGAAGATTGTTTTTCCTAGAATCAGAAAATCATTAAGTTCTACTTAGGAAAATGGCAGTCATAAGATATTGAAATAGCTTTATTAACAAAACAAATGTTATTTGAAGCTATTTGATCTTGTAATAAACATTAAAATTGTGCTACCGTGACAAACATGTACGTAGAAAAGCTGCTGCATTGCTAAGGTTTATATCTATTCCTACTTATCCGGATTCTGTATCCAAAATGGTATCAAGATTTTCTTTTGTTGAGTATCTATTAAGGTCATTACCTAAAGCTGAATATTGTGGTGGAAATCAGTTGTAAAAGTCCTGGTGTTGAATCCTGGCTCATCTTACAAGCTAAATCGATTAAGGTGTTTTAATCAAAATCTTGTAATCTCAGCTTTAGCTTATTGAGGATGGATATCATAATCCTTCATTTTAACCATATTGAAAGTTCAGTGAGGTCATTCATGGAAAAATATTATGTATAGAAGACTGTAAACACTAATTGCTCCTTGCTAACGAAAATATTTTATTTGTTTCATCCTAATTTAGAGATATGGTATGAACATGTGGGTCTTCTGTGTATAAATGGGGATTGTTATTTTCACTTAATCGAAAACTGAACTAAAGGCTAAAGGTGATTTGAATGACTAGGTTTGTATTTTTTATGTCCTAGTAAATATTGGAGTGGTAGGCCATTTCTGAGAGCTGCAATTGTATGCTTCACTTTTGTGGAAAGTGAGGAAACATCTTCATCTGTCATTAGCAGGGAAGTAAAAGACTTTCCAATATGTCTGATTGATTGGATCTAGGTGACATCATTACATGTATTGCAAAGGACTCTGGGAGTTGGGGCCCTCTCTTCCATCATTTAAGTGGGAAAAAGCAGGGCAAAGGGATGTTAGATATAGAATTTCAGAATTTCTTTTACTTTCTCAATAGGATTTTTCAATATAAGAAAAGTCAAATAATGCCAGTAGATGATCAAGTTGCTCTCATTTCAAAGCAAACATTAATCATTGGAACTTAAACTATCACTGTAGCAGAGAAAATATACTGGATTTCAATTTTCTTAACTCCTTGTTTAAAAATATGGTGATTCATTTATGTCATTCACATGAAATACAGTTAGTTTCCTTTGTGTCTAGTTGGATTGTATGCACCTTTATTGATTTCAGTTTTTGAGTTTGTGAAATATTAATACAATTCTAAAATTCAGAGTTTTTACAAAGGTATAGAGAAACATGTACCATCCACATCTCTCCTAATGTTTCTTTTTTAAAAAAAATATTTATTTATGCACACAAGAGCTGGGGTACAGGCCAGAGGTGTGGGGAGGGTGAGAGGATTCACCAAAGACAGAGTGGGGAATAGAACTGGCAGATTGACCAAAGTGCACTGCTGAGGGGAGCAGCGGGGCAAGTCAGGAGAGGTCTGCTGCACCATATGGGCTGCTCCCTGGCTGGCCAGGAATCGAACTTGTGCTTCTGTGGCTAGTACAGCCCCATAGGTTGCGTCCCAACTCTTGCACCACCAGGGAGACCCCCTCCTAAAGTTTCAACCTCCCTTCCTCTCTCTTGATATCCACCTACATATATACAATGAAAGGCTCTAAATCCTAAGTAACATATAAAAGCAAAGGAGCAATACATATTTTTATTGGACCCTGCTAGAAAAAACAGAAAAGATTAATATCAAAATGTTGATCTTGGCTTCATTTTACTATAATGATTTCTATCAAAATCATATAAATCTGTGGAATTTACATTTGCTAATAGTTAAAATTAAATGCAAAAATAATTTTTCAGGTTTTTTTATACGACTGAAAGGGCTCACTTTATCTTTCCCTTCTCACCATGGCAAATGCCCTAACACCTACACAATTACAACATCGAGAACATTTAAAAGCTCTTTTACTATCAATGCACTATAAAGTCTCAGATAAAGAATTAACTCAATTTTTTTTTGTTTTTTTTTAAAGATTTATTTATTTATGCATACAAGAGCTGGGGTACAGGCCAGTGATGGGGGGGGTTGAGAAGATTCACCAGAGACAGAGTGGGGAACAGAACAGGCAGACTGACTGAAATACACTGCTGAGGGGAGCAGTGGGCAAGTCAAGAGAGGTCTGCTGTGTCATGTGGGTTGCTCTCTGGCCCGCTGGCCGGTATCCAACTCATGCTACAGAGGCTGCAGTTGCTTCATAGTGTGGTGCTTAACCCCTTGTGCCACCAGTGAGGCCCAAGAACTAACTCAATTTTTATTTATTGATTTTTTTTCAGGATGCAAGTTTTTTTTTTAAATTAATTTATTCATATATATTTTACATCATTGTTCATTTTTAAACAATGTTCACCTGTGCACCATCACCACAGTCCCCTGTGCTGCTCCCTCCCTGCCTCCGAACCCTCTCGCTCCCCTGTAGGATATCTCTGGTTTATAATTGTCTGTTTGTTTTTGTTTTGTTTTGTTTTGTCATTATTTTGTTGTTATTTTTTTCTCCTGATCCTTTATTTGGTTTCCCCTATATTCCTCCTATAAGTGAAACCGTCTTAAATTTTTATTTTTCCTTCTGACTTAGTTCACTGAGCATAATTCCTTCTAGCTCCATCCATGTTGCCACAAGTGACATTAGTTTATCTTTTTTGATTGCTAAATAGTATTCCATTGTGTGTATATACCACATCTTCTTGATCCAGTCTTCTATTTTTGGACATTTGGTTAGTTTGCAGGCATTTGGGGTGTTTGCCTATTATAAATAGGCAAGAAATAAACATAGGGGTGCAGGTATTCTCTTTTTTTAAAGATTTATTTATTTATTTATACAAGAACTGGGTACAGTCAGAAGTGCGGGGGGGGGGTGAGAAAATTCACCAGAGCCCGAGCAGGGAACAGAGCAGACAGACTGACGAAATACACTGCTGAGGGGAGCAGTGGGCGCAGCAGGAGAGGTCTGTGCACCATGTGGGACCCTCGCTGGTGGCCGGGGATCGAGCCAGCGCTGCAGAGGCTGCAGGCAGCTTCGCAGCCCAGCGCTCAACCACCGTGCCACCAGGGGAGGCCCCCAGGTATTCTTTTGAATCAATCTTTTTGTGTCCCTTGGGTAGATTCCTAAGAGTGGAATTGCTGGATCATATGGTAGCTCCATTTTCAGTAGACTGAGGAACCTCCATACAACTTTCCATAGTTGGACCAGTTTGCACTTCGCCAGCAGTATAGGATAGAGGCCATGCTTAAGGAAGGATTAAAAAAATAGATGGGTTCATGTCCTTCCCTGTTAAATGAGACTGAAACCATTATATTCATGAGCCTCTTCCTTATCAATTATTTGAGGATCTTAAAATGAGCATTAAAGAAAATGGTATGGGAGCTCATATACAAAGGGCATGATCCAGGGCATTGCAGGAAGTTATGAAATGACCCCATAGGACTGGAGACTATTAATAAAAACAGTCTTCACAGTGCCTCAGTATACCCTGTGGCTCCAAGTGTTTATAGACTATCTTCATATCCAAGCCAGACAAAGTACTGCTAATGATATCCCCATTGACCTAGACATGCTAATGGGTGAAGGACAATATGTCTCCTTACAGGACCAGGTTAATCTAGATTCTCCAGTCTTTCCTCAAGTATCAGATGCTGTAATTAAGGCCTGGGCTTGAATCCCAGACACAAATACCTCAGCAGGTTCTTTCATGTCTATTCATCAGGGAGCCACTGAATCTTACCTGTCTTTTGTCGACCACTTACAAATTGTCATTTCACGACAAGTAGACAAATAATGAGGCAAAAAATGTTCTTACTCTTCAATTGTCATATGAAAACACCAATTCAGATTGCAAAAAGGTCCTTAACCCCTTCTAGCTAAACCATATACCCTAATGTGAATGTCAAAATATTGGTACTGAATCTCATAAGGCACTCATTTTGGCCACAGCACTCCAGTCCTCAGTTATGTGCTATAGCTGTGGACAATCTGGTAATTTCATAAAGGACTGTTTTAATAATCAATAGCCAAAAGTCAAGATCCAGGCCACTCCCCAAAACTAAATGCCCTTTCTGTCAATGAGGTTTTTAGACTTTCACGTTACTTCCTTTACGATCTGCTTCTATTATCTGCTCATCATCCTTACCAGGAGTGCTGACAGTTTTTGTTGATGGTTCCTCAGAAAATGAAGGGGAATAGTTCCTGGCATAGGACCTCCAATGTCTGGTGTACTGCCTTTACTTTGTCCTACCCCTCTGCCCAACATGCAGAGCTTGCTGCAGTCATACTTGCCCTTCAGACCTTGCAAAACAAACCCCTTAATATCATCTCTCATTTATTTCATGTCACCAACTTAGTGTTTGACATCTTTACCACTCTTTTTTTACATTTATTTTTGTATGTATTTCTTGCATCATAGTTCATTTTTAAATGATGTTTGCTTTCTCTCAACCTCAGGTGTAATCCTCATAGAATTTACTTCACTAATGCACCCGTGCACCATCACCACAGTCCCCTGTGCTCCTCCCTCACTCCCTCTGATCCCTCTCCTTCCTCTTCCCCTGCAGGATGTCTCTGATTTATAATTGTCCGTTTTTTGTTTTGTTTTGTTTTGTTGTGTTTTGTATTGTTATTATTTTTTCCCTGATGTCTTATTTGATTCTCTTATATTTCTGCTATAAGTGAAACCATCCAATATTTTATTTTTCCTTCTGGCTTATTTAGTTGAGCATAATTCCTTCTACCTCCATCCATGTGGCTGCAAATGGCATGAGTTTATCTTTTTTGATTGCTGAATAATATTCCACTGTGTATATATCCCACATCTTTTTGATCCAGTCATCTATTTTTGGGCTTTTGGGTTGTTTTCAGGTTTTACCTATTATCAATAGCGCTGCAATAAACAGGGGTACAGGTGTTTTTTTGAATCAATGTTTTTGTGTCCTTTGGGTAGATTGCTAGGAGTGGAATTGCTGGGTCATGTAGTAACTACATTTTTAGTAGACTGAGGAACATCCAGACAACTTCCCATAATGGTTGGAACACTCTGTACTCTCACCAACAAAGTAGGAGAGTTCCTTTTTTACTACATCCTTGCCAACATTTGTTGTTGCTAGTTTTTTTGATATGTGCCATTCTTACTGTCTAATGTTCTTCTTAGCCCCTTCGTGGATGATGCCCATCTTTCTCTGTTATTTCCTTACAGGCACTACTTCAACAAAGATCTTTTTAACTTTTCATAACCCATATCCACAGTCATTTTGTCTTGCCAGGCCTTCTCTCCACAGGTAATGCTGTGGAAGATTCTGCCCTGGCTCCCTTTAGTGTTTTCACAGATCCCATTTCACGCCAAAACTTTTTTTCCACCAGGGAGCACAAAGTTTGGCCAAAACTTTCTCTTTCTGTCAACACACTGTTCTAGCCTTTCCCTCTTGGGTCAATCCTTGTGGTTAACAGCCTAATTAACTATGCAAATGGATGTTACCCATTACACTCCCTTTGGTAGACTGGCCTTTCTGCATGTCACTGTTGACACTTTTTCAGGCTTCATTTGGGCCACAACTCATCCTGGTGAAAAAGCCTCTCATGCCATCCATCATTTACTTTCTTGTTTTTCAGTAATGGGTCACCCCCCAAAGCTTAAAACTGATAGTAGCCCTATCTGTATCTCTCATAGCTTCTCTTCCTTCCTTCAAACTTGGGATGCTACCCATATCACCAGCATCCCTTATACCCCTACAGGACAAGCCATTATTGAATGAATTAATGGTCTTAAACTCATTTTAGCTACACAAGAGCCTGGTTTTCACCTTTCTTCTCCTCACATGTGGCTCTGTAAAACCCTCTTCACATTCAGTCACCTTTGGTATACTTTCAGGGACTGCTCCTGAGATACACCCATTCACCATCATTTCTCTAACATCTCAATCCGATCTCAAGACAAACCCTTGGTTCTTTATAAAATGCCACCCAACCCTCTCTGGGAAGGCCTAGCTCCTTTACT
The DNA here is from genome assembly GCF_964194135.1 of Talpa europaea. Classification (NCBI taxonomy): domain Eukaryota; kingdom Metazoa; phylum Chordata; class Mammalia; order Eulipotyphla; family Talpidae; genus Talpa; species Talpa europaea. The sequence continues at coordinate 59,814,362 of NC_140082.1, read as the reverse complement.
TACATGGGGAAGAGGGTATGCAGCCATTTTGTCTCCAGAGGGAGTTCAGTGAATTCCAGCACTGCCCTGCTTTAAGAGTTATCATGAGTTGTCAGGATGGCTTCAGGATCCACTCCTACAACTCAAGAGACTGAGGATGACTGCATCCCTCCAGGCTCCCAGCTCTCCAAAAGAAAGGCACAATCAATGGAGACTTAATCTTCAGACATCTAAAAACAACATCACCTGGGACAGTATCAAGTGCCTGGCTTCTCAGGTGCCTAACCACAGCTGGCCCCACGGGGAGTAACCTTTTCCCTTGAATCTTTTATTTTTTATTTTTATTTTTTTTAAGATTGATTTATTTATTTGTACAAGCACTGGGTACAGTCAAAGCATGGGAGGGTGAGAGAATTCACCAGAGCCAGAGTGGGGAGCAGAACAGGCAGAAGGACCGAAGTACACTGCTAAGGGGAGCAGTGGGCACGGCAGGAGAGGTCTGCACACCATGTGGGGCCATTGCCAGCGGCAGGGGATGGAACTGGTGCTGCAGAGGCTGTGGGCAGCTTTGTAGCCCAGCTCTCAACGGCTGCACCATTGGGGAGGCCCTCCCTTGAATCTTTTACTGCTGCACTGTTCTCCTGCCTTTCAGCTCACTCTATGGTATTTCTTTTCTTCCTTTCAATTTTTATTCCTTTTCGTTTGCATCTCATATAAAATGGGCTCATGTCATTAACCCTCCCATCTTTAGGTTAGTTGGTTGGGCCGATCCAGAGCCCCCTATGCTACCAATGTTTCTGTTCATTTAGGGGGACCCCATCTACCATTGTCCCTTTCTAAATATCCTACCCATTCCCTTAATGCTTCTTGGATCATACACAGTCCCTCACATCCTCTGTGTCTAACCTTGATCCCTAATTCATAGTGTTCCTTTTGTCGCAAGTGTGATAGATAAGCTTCAGTTAGAAGTTGGTTCTCAAAGAGAATTTTATTCCTATATTGGTCACACACACACTTAATTTCATACAGGCAAGCCAACCCCAAGTTCCCAAAGTACCTTTGACTGAAGACAGTAGCCGTGACCTGTGCTAGCCGGGCCTTCCACCTAAGTGGAAGTCCTCAGGCCGTGGAAATCTCTAGGCTCGAGGGCCCGCAGTGAAGATGGTCACTGGTCATGCAGAGTGTTGAGCTTATAGGCACCTTGTGCCACTGTCAAAGAGCAGGCCACTGGTTCACAGGGAGCAGAGCAGGAGAGTGCAGATTGGTTTGGTGTGTGCCAAACTGGGGAGCAGGGATGAAGGAGCAGAGTGAGGAGAGGTTTCAGATGGAGAGCGAGTCTGAGTCCAAAGGGAGGCAGCAAGCTGGACTCTGGAAGAGTAGCCTCCAGGGCCTCCCTGGTGGCGCAGGGGGTTGAGACGCAACCTATGAAGCTGTCCACAGCCACTGCAGCACCAGTTTGATCTCCGGCCAGGGAGCTACCCACATGGTGCAGCAGACCTCTCCTGGCTTTTTGCTGCTCCCCTCAGCAGTGTATTTCAGTCTGTCTGCCTGTTCTGCTCCCCACTCTGTCTCTGGTGAATCTTCTCAGCCTCCACACCTCTGGCCTGTACCCCAGATCTTGTATACATAAATAAATAAATCTTTAAAATCTTAAAAAAAAAAAAAAGAGTAGTCTCCGGCAAGTCCTTTGCTCTGAGCCAGTTTTCAGAACTGCTCTGAGTCTGCTTTGGTAGGGCTCCTTTTATTATTTTATCTCTTTTTATTTTTTCAAAGATTTATTTATTTATTTATTTATGTATTTATGTATTTATTTATTTATTTATTTATTTATTTATTTATTTATATAAGCACTGGGTACAGTCAGAAGTGCAGGAGGGTGAGAGAATTCGCCAAAGCAGAGGCTGCGGGCAGCTTTGCAACCCAGCGCTCACCTGCTGTGCCACTGGGGAGGCCCTGGTAGGGCTCCTTTTATAACTTCTTACCAGTGTTAGGCTCAGGCACCATCTGTTTTATCAGTTTTTAATACTCAGTATGTGGCCTCAGCTACTTTCACTCACCGTGCTCACAGTTACCTTAATATTTTCAGTTTTACTAGTAAACTTTATATGTTTGTTACACCTTTCTCTCTATAATGACAAATGAATGAATTGTTCTGTGAACCCACAGGTGAATCATGGGTAATATCCATACAATATCAGTGGTTTGTACAAACTATTGGTCTTGAAAATATGCTCCTCACTTTAACTGTGATCCTCTACATGCTCCTCCCATTCCCCTATGCCAGCATCCATGGCAAGACATAAAGTATTTTATTGATGCTTTCCACTGAGAAATATGCACTTTAATACCCCTTGCTAATAATTGCACCCTTCACAATTGGGGTCCCCAAGGTTTATTGGTTATGGAAAAAAATAAATAAAACCTGGCATGAAAAAAAAAAAATGGAACTGGTCCTTACCTTATTTTTATCAACACTTCCGCCCCTCTTGGAATCCAGGTTTTGCTGGTCTATTGTCATGATATATTGTCATAATAATAATATATGCTCCCCATTTAAAACCAAGATCTGGAGAACTGCCCTCCCATTCTTTCTTTACATTCTGCAACATGGTCCAGCCCAGTTCAAGGAAGGAAAGTTTCTATGAAATTTTATTGACGCACCTAAGTTTTCACAAATCTGCACCTCTTGCCCATATTTCTCCTAACTCCTTCAATTCCAGTTCTTCAAGCTCAATCCCCGACTTTCCCACCAGGTGGTATTATTTCTTCATGCATTGATCACGCTATTCTTCATACATATAAGTCAGTTTTCTTTATTAAATGACAGATGCATGCCTGGGTACCAGTTAACCTCACCAGGCCTTGGGAGGATGATCACCCTTGGCTGAAATTGGTAATGCCTTAGAATTACATCAAAAGAGAGTACAGAGGTTTTTGACCTCCCTGCAAGCAGCTATAATCTTTCTATTCTCACTGACCACTGCTGCAGCTATGGCTGCCACAGCTCTGGCAAAGTCTCTCCAGATGGCCAATGAGGTTCATCAATTTATGCATAACATCACAAAGGACCTCATTGCTCAAGCCCGAATTGATCAGCACATTCTTACTCGTCTTGATGCTCTTGAATCCGCTGCCCTCTGGCTTGGCAAACACCAACAAGCCATGTGGACTCACTCTCTCCTGCAGTGTAACATGCGTTTTGACCCCTTAGGTGTAACTAATATTATTGCCAACAATCTTATCTCCTATTACTGGGCCCTCCAACAACATAATTTGTTACAAGCCTTTGATTCTCCTTTGGAGGCCCCTTTCATGACCTTCAGTCCAAGTTGCTAAATTAATTCATGAAATTCAACAAGTTTTTCAACAATCCATTGATGACCTTCTCTCATTTTCCAAACTTGCTAACCCATGTACATGGTGGATAGGCTTCTCTTTACAAACTTGTGTTCAAATATTTTTATGCCTCCTATTTGTTTTTTTTTTCTCGTCTGCCTAGGCTGACGGTGCTGCCTCTACATACAGTCATGTTGCCGCAGACAAGCCATGCTGATCTACCAGACCACTTTTGACCTTCCCCCGCCTCCCCCTCGCCCATATAACAGAAAGGTGGCCATGTGGATTTCTATGTGCTGGCCACTCATGGGCAACTGTGACCTATTTGCTATCTACAAACCACAGCAGAACATTCCTTGACTACCTATGGAGTGTAGCTCTATGGCGATGCAGGTCCGGGGTTGTCTAGGCTGCTGTTGACCTGATTACATGACTATCCCCATGGCAGTCTTGGGATAATTCTGCCTGTGATAACAAGAGACTTTGCTGATGCAAATATCTCTAACACATGATCAAGATGTCCCCTTCCCTGTTCCTTGAAAAACCTTGTTCCCCATTTCTATCCCACTCTCCGGACCCTATTCCTCATACCGTTTGTCAGCTTTTAGTATCCTGTATAATTTCAATAAATGTCACAAGAACTTCTGCTCAAGTAATAGAGTCTTGCCTGCAAACCTGCTCCATGACTGTTGTGCACCTCATCGCGTCCCCCCCGCAAAGTGGCAACAAAGTTCCTGTGACAACACTTGCCGACTGGGAGAAGCTTTTTAGTATGTTCCCATTAATTTCGATGTTAACTGAAAGATTTCTATAAGTGTACCTGATCAATTTGCGAAAATTCCCTTCTCTTTCTACTTTTGCTAAGATTTATTTTTAATCTACGAGTGAATTTTCATATTGAAATAATCATGGTTTTTCTTAGTTAATGTGGTGAGTAATGCTGACTGATTTTCAATGCTAAACTAGCCTGATATTTTGAAAGTTCATGTCCCTTGATTGTAATGTACTTTGCTATTTTTCAGTCACTGCATTTGGTTTTTCACTATTTTGTGTAAGTTTTCATTATGTATGTTCATGAGAGATATTATCCTGTTTGCTATCATTTTTCTTTAGGTTTGGGGTGAGGACTTTACTACTTTCATAAGATGATTTGGGCAGTGTTTGTATTTATTACATGGATGATTTTATGTAAGATTGTTATTTCTTCTTCGACGTTTAGAAGAATTCACCAGTGAAGTCATTTGGGTTGAGGTTATCTGTGGAGATTTCAAATTTCATACAAATTTTTCATATTTACCTTTGTTACTATAATTACAATACATGAAATTTTTGGAACAATTACATATTTAAACCCAAATTACAAATGTGTGGCTGAATTACGTACTTAAACCCAAATTACAAATGTGTGATTCTGAGGTGCCTCAGTTTATTGTTCTTGGGGCATTGAGGCACAAGCCAGGTATCCAAAAATATATACGAACTAGGTTTTGTGGGTGAAGAACACAGACAAAATGAATCTGGGTGCTTCTATAGAAGAGAGAGGTAGCTGTTCCCTTTTCATTATTAACGTTGCTTTCTCAGCTTTCTTTTATTTAGAGTTTTATAGTATAGTGTTTTCTGTCCCTTACTTTCAATTTTACCTTGTTCTTTTATTTAAAATGTGCCTCTTATACGCTGAATATTATTGTTGCTTTTTAAATCTAGTTTTCATGTTTTCTTTAGCTTATTTAGTTTATCGGTATAACTAAGTTTAGTCCAACAGTCTTGCAATTTCTTTTCTTTATGTACTGTTTCTTTGTTTGCTTATTCCTCCTTTTGGATTTTTTTAAAAGGATTATATATTGTGCTTCAATTAGCTTTTAACTAGGTGTTGTTTTAAAATATCATTTTAGGGGTTAGACTACTCACAACAGTATGTATCCTGTTAGAGCATGAACAAAGAATTAAATGTGGAAGCTAGCAGTGTACAAAGGTTCACCCTTGTGGGAACTGCATGAGAGCAAAGAAATGAGAGCTCTGCTCTCTTGGGGTAATCCTGGGGAAGACGAGGTTTAGAAGTGATGAAAAGGAGGATTGAGCAGTGTGAACTACAGAGAGTCTGTGGAGATGGAATAATATAGAGAGAATGCCATGTTCTGGAGACCAAGAGAAGAATGTATTTCAAGAAGTAAATGAGCCTCAACTTTGAAGGTGGAAACAGAGTCGGTGTTTTCTTAAGAAATCATAACAATATTCAGTTCAACCCATGAGAAATTCTTGGAAATAGCTGGATTAGGAAAAACTTCATTTCCTCCGATGCTGAGTAATTAAAAAAGACACACAGGATGGATACAAAGTTATTCTAAGGGAGGAGGGCAGGACAGGAAAAGCAAGTAGTAGGTGAAAAAGAATTCACCTGGAAAATGTTACCATGGACTAGCTGAATATTGTTACTGATTTTAATACAAATTAATTCAAAGAAATAACAGTTTCTGGTGTAAAAGAACTCATAAGAGGAAACAGAGTTTCTGTGCGAGATAATAGTGCCACAAGCAGATCCATTATTAGCTGGGAGTTATTGGGGAGAAAGCCTAAAATGACTGCAGGGAGCTTTGTGACGCCCTGGAGCCCTGGGGTGGGGAGGGAGCGGCATGCGCCCCGCCCTCCCTCTTCTGTGGCTGCCTGGGGAATGGAAACACCTGCCCCGCAGGCTGGGAGCCTGAGCGCCTCCAGTGCGCTGAGTCAGGCCGGGTCCAGCCTCAGGGAGCCTCACTGCAAGTCGTTGAGAGAAGAGCTCGCAGAGATGGCCACGGCTACTCAAGTGAATAGCGAGGCTCTGGACCTGACAGAGCTCTCTAAGAAGCAGGCGGGGTGGCACAGATTGTTTCTGCAAGATTCGGGGTTCGCTGCCCAGAAGTACAACGTCGCCACCCAGCTGTTAATCGGTGGCGTCACTGGTTGGTGCACAGGTTTCCTATTCCAGAAGGTTGGAAAATTGGCCGCCACAGCCGTGGGAGGGGGATTTTTCCTCGTCCAGCTTGCAAACTATGCGGGGTACATCAGAGTTGACTGGCAGCGAGTAGAGAAGGACATGCAGAAAGCCAAGCAGCAGATGAAGATCCACAAGAGCAACCAGTTACCTACAGAGATCAAAAGCAAAGCAGAGGAGGTGGTGATATTTGTGAAGAAGAATTTCCTGGTGACTGTGGGGTTTTTTGGAGGCTTTCTGCTTGGCATGACATCCTAAGGGGGATGACTTTGCTTCCATCATGGCAGCCTCCCGCTCCATCACAAAACACTGTTTCTCCTCCTCCGCTTTTCCAAGCCGTCCTCCCAGCGGTGTCTAATCTGAATGGCTTCTACAGGCATCCTAGGTACAGGTTAACTGTGAGCTTGACAGCGACAGAAAAGACAGTAGACTTTAGCTGTACTTCCAGCATCCTCCCTGCTTGACTAATCTGTAGGTCAGCGAGAAGGTTCCTTTCCCCTCAAGTAAGATCCTGACCAGAACATGTTACAAGATGGCCCCTGTGGGGGATGAGTGGGTCCTCAAAGTTGTCCCAACCCCCTTTATTTGGAAAAGAAGTAACAGTACATAGAGACCTTGTGTGGGAGTGGAAAGGAACTAAATGCATTGGCTTTGAAGCATGAACCATATTGGTATTTTGGTGTCTACTTTCTTTCCTTTAATTTTTGTATCACCTAGAGAAAACTACTTTTAATATTCAAGTAAGTATCCTTCAAGGTATATATGGATGTTTGTATAAATACAAACAAAATATCAATAAACAAGTATCTGCACAAATACATATGTAGATACACCTGTATCTACATCTGTATCTACATGTTAATATCTGCAGTAGAAATACACCGGCCCTGTTGGATGTGGATGCCCATTTAAAAATACTGCAAAACATGGCGGCGAGGAGACGCTGTGAGTAAGATCTCCCATTAAAAAAAAGTTAACAGGGAGGAAAAACGGCAGGTCCCAGTGAGAACTGGGACACGGAAGATAAACGGACGACTCCAGCAAACTACCCGAAGAAGAAAGTTGCCATAAAAGAGGACTAGAAGGGAGGAAAGCGCAGAACCTTGCTCCCCTTCCCCACCCACAAAGTCGGCACTCTCCAACCAACAGAAAGGAGGAAAAAAACAAACTAAAATGACCAACAAGAGCAAACTACGCATCAAGCGGGACTGGGAGTGGAAAGGAACTATTTCAGCCACCACACCCTGTGAACTGGAGCTGCGGAGAACCCTGCAGGATTCGCCGCGGCAGTGAGCGAATGGCTCCGGGCGCCATTAGAGAACAACAGAGACTCTGGAGACCCGCACACAGCCCTGGGCCCAGCCGGTAAGCTTGTGCGGAAAAGCAGCGTGCTTGAAAAGCAAACACAGATCGGTATCGCGGCTGCCCAGCTCTCTGAGCCTGCGAACTAGGCTTGTGGGGAGATGCACGGGGGCCCTCACTGAGGTGAAAGGCCCTCACTGAGGTGAAAGTCCCTCACTGAGTAAGCAGGAACCAGGCGCCCAGGCATGGGAGCGGGGTGCAAAAGGCGCCATTCCTGCGGCCACTGAACTGGGCTACAGCCCAAGTCCTGGACCTGAGGGCTTTGGAACTGAGACCCGGGGCACAAAATTCGAGGCGTGGGTTCTCCACGACGGTGGGGCAAAAGGCAGACACAGCACCCCAAAGCCGTTGAGGTTTACCCTACCATTCCCACTCTGTTCCTGCCCCACGGCGGGGAAAAAACAGCCCCCCAGGGAAAATAGGACAAATCTTTGGCGCCACCTAGCCACCAGAAAAAAAAATTCACTAACACCCCATAGAACAGGGAAATTTCTTCAGAAAAGACTGCTTGAAAGGGCAGAAGGCTTCCGGAGGAGCAAGTGGCCAGCTGGAAAGTTAGCCTACGACAGGCCCCTTCCGACCAGCAGTCTGAGCCCACAGAGGGAGCGGGCACCCACGGCCGGGGCAGACCGGGCCGCAGAAGAGTGTGCCTGAGACCAGATGCGCAGGGTCTGCGTCCCACATCGCCATTTTAGAACAGGGACATTTCTTCAGTAAAGACTGCCTGAAACCAGCAGAAAGCTCCCTCAGAAGCCAGAGATGGCTCCTGGAGGAGCCAGAGGGGAGCGGAGAAGTTCACCCAAGATGCTGGCCAGTCCGAGCAACACAGTGTCCCAATGCATCCGACAAATAAGAAAACAGACAGTAGGGAGTAGAAGAACCACATGCAACCTAGCAACTCCTCAGGAAAAAAGACACCACAAAAAGAAAACCACCCCCCAGATTGCAACAACAGTAACTTGGAAGAACTTCTGAGCCTTCCAGAAAGAGAATTTAAAATTGCCATGATTAAAAAAGTGACAGAAGTCATAAAGGAAAACAATGACATGAGAAAAATAATCAATGATCAGAAGAATGAAATTGAGTCCCTAAAGGGGGAAGCAAAAGAAACGCAGGAGATCAAAGAATTAATGGAGGAACTAAAGAACTCTGGAAAAAGCAATGAAAGCAGAGTAGATGAAATGGAAGAAAGAATAAGTACTCTTGAAGACACAGAAATAAAAAGAACCAAAACAGAAAAGGAAAGAAAAGTACGAAGGAAAAAGAATGAAGAAAGACACCGGGAACTATCTGACTCCATGAGGAAAGGACATATAAGAGTTATAGGAATACCAGAAGGAGAGGAGAGAGATGTAGGAACAGAGAAAATATTCAAAGAGATAATTAAAGAGAACTTCCCAAATGTGAAGAAGGAGCTGAAAATTGGTATACAAGAAGCAAGAAGAACACCAAACTTCCATGATGAAAGGAAAAATACAGCAAGACACAGTAGTAAAGCTCCCAAGAATCCAGGACAAGGAAAAAAATAATGAAGCTGACAAGAGCGAAGAAACAGATAACATTCAAAGGAAAACCAATCAGGCTGACATCAGACTTCTCTGAAGAAACACTACAGGCAAGGAGAGAGTGAGGGACATAGTCAACAGACTCCAAGAAAACAGATGCCAACCAAGAATACTCTATCCCGCAAAGCTCTCCTTCCTCTATGAAGAAAGAATAAGGACCTTCCCGGACAAACAGAAACTCTGGAATTTCATTACGACTAAACCCCCAATCCAAAAAATACTACAAGGTATCCTAAAGCCAGAACCTCAGAGGGATGAATAACAACGAAAGAAGGCCAAAAAAAAATTTATTAAAAGAATAAATAAATAAAATCAAAGGAAAGACAAATACAATGGCAAATACAGATGCTAACATTTCAATATTAACTCTAAATGTAAATGGACTAAACTCTTCAATAAAAAGACACATAGTTGCAGGCCGATTTAAGAAACAAAACACAACCTTTTGTTGTCTCCAGGAAACACATTTAGCTACAAAAGATAAAAATAAACTCAAAGTTAAAGGATGGAAAACAATCCTACAAGTAAATGGACCAAAAAAGAAAGCAGGAACAGCTATACTTATATCAGATAAAATAGATTTCAAACTCAAAAAAATAAAAAAAGAGACCCCTATGATCACTACATTGTGATCAAGGGGACAATACTTCAGGAAGATATAACACTTATTAACATATACTCACCAAACGAAGGAGCACCAACATAAATCAGACAACTGTTGTCTTCTCTGAAAACAGACATCAGAGAAAACACATACGTAGTGGGAGACTTCAACACACCACTATCAACAATGGATAGCTCAACAAGACAAAAAATAAGTAAAGAAACTAAAGCTCTAAATAAGGACCTAGAGCATTTGGGCTTAACAGACATCTATAGAACACTAAACCCCAATAAACGGAGTACACATTTTTCTCAAGCGCACACGGATCATTCTCCAGGATCGATCACATACTGGGGCACAAGACAAACATCAACAGATACACCAAGATTGAAATCATACCAACCATCTTTTCTGACCATGAAGGCATCAAACTAGAAATAAACCATAAAAAGAAGGCAAGGGACTTTCCTACCTCATGGAGACTAAAAACCACACTACTGGAAGAACAATGGACTAATGAGGAGGTCAACGAAGAAATTAAAAAATTCTTTGAATAGAATGACAAGGAGGACACCAATATCCTAAATGTATGGGATGCAGCAAAAGCAGTAATAAGAGGAAAATATATAGCAATAGAAGCTCACATCAAGAAACAAGAAAGAACTCAAAGAAACAACCTAATCTCGAACCTCAAAGATCTAGAAAAAGAACAACAAAAAAACACCACAACCAGTAGAAGAAAATAAATAATAAAAACCAAAGCAGAAATAAATGAATTTGAAACTAAAAAAACAATCCAAAAGATCAATGAAACCAAGAGCTGGTTCTTCGAAAAAAAATCAATGAAATAGACAAACCCCTAGCCAGGCTCACAAAGGAAAAAAGGGAGAAAGCACAAATAAACAGGATCAGAAATGAAAGAGGAGAAATCACAACGGACAGAGCAGAAATCAAAAGAACACTCAGTAACTACTATGAACAGTTATATGGAAACAAGTGCAACAATCTAGAAGACATGGACAAATTCCTACAACTCTACAATCACCCAAAGCTAGATAAAGAAGAAATAGAACACCTAAACAGACCAATTACAAGCAGCAAAATTGAAATTGTAATCAAAAACCTCCCCAAAAACAAAAGCCTAGGACCTGATGGATTTACCAATGAATTCTACCAAACACTCAGAGACGAATTAGTGTCTATCCTTCACAAACTCTTCTAAAATATTGAGAAGGAAGGGATAATACCAAACACGCTCTATGAAGCCAACATTACACTAATACCATAACCGAACAAGGACAACACAAAAAAGGAAAACTACAGGCCAATCTCCCTAATGAACACTGATGCAGAAATCCTCAACAAAATTTTAGCTATCAGAATCCAACAATGTATCCATAAGATACTTCACCACGACCAAGTAGGATTCATTCCAGGGACACAAGGATGGTTCAACATCTGAAAATCAATGAACATTATCCAACACATCAACAAAAAGAAATATAAAAACCATATGATAATATCAATAGATGCTGAGAAAGCTTTCGACAAAGTGCAACACCCATTCATGATAAAAGCCCTTGAAATTCTTGGGATACAAGGAACATACCTCAACATCATAAAGGCCATATATGAGAAGCCAACAGCCAGTATCATTCTCAATGGCGAAAAGCTGAAAGCAATTTCATTAAGATCTGGAACAAGACAAGGATGTCCACTCTCACCACAGCTTTTCAATATAATACTGGAAGTCCTAGCCAGAGCAATAAGACAAGAGAAGGACATACAAGGAATCCAAGTAGGAAAAGAAGAAGTCAAGCTATCACTATTTGCAGACAATATGATAACATACATAGAGAACCCCAAAAACTCCACAGAAAAACTCATTCAACTCATCAATCAGTAAAGTGGCAGGATACAAAATCAATACGCAAAAGTCAGTAGCCTTCCTATACACAAGCAATAAATCTGAAGAAGAAATAAAAAAAAATTCCTTTTATTATCGAAACAAAAAAAAAATCAAATATTGGGAATAAATCTAACAAAAGAGGTAAAGGACCTATACAAAGAAAACTATAAAACACTGTTAAAAGAAATAGAAGAAGACACAAAGAAATTGAGAGACATCCCCTGCTCATGGATTGGAAGAATAAACATTATTAAAATGGCCATCCTACCAAAAGCAATATACAGATACAATGCTATTCCAATCAAATTTTCAATGTCATTCTTCAAAGAAATAGAACAATTATTGATGAAATTCATATGGAATCACAAAAAACCCCGAATAGCCAAAGCACTCCTGAAAAAAAAAAAAGAAGAGAATGGAGGCATCACACTCCCAGACTTCAAACTATACTACAAAGCCATAATTATCAAAACGGCATGGTATTGGAACAAGAACAGACATACAGACCAATGGAATCGAATAGAAAATCCAGAAATAAATCCACAGATTTATAGTCAACTAATCTTTGACAAAGGAGCAAAACTATGCATTGGAGCAAAGAAAGTTTGTTCAATAAATGGTGCTGGGAAAACTGGGTCACTACATGCAAAAGAATGAAGCTTGACCACTATCTCACACCATCCACAAAAATCAACTCAAAATGGATTAAAGAACTAGACATAAGACCTGAAACCATAAAATATATAGAAGGAAATATAGGCGAAACACTACATGATTTGCACTTCAAAGACATCTTTACAGACACATCACCCAAAGCAGTGATAGTGAAGGCAAAGATAAACAGCTGGGACTACATCAAATTAAAGATTTTCTGCACAGCAAAAGAGACAATAACAAAAACAAAGAGAAACCCCACCAACTGGGAGAACATATTTGCACCCAACACTAATGATAAAGGACTGGTCACAAAAATCTGCAAAGAGCTGATGAGACTCAATAACAACAACAAAAAAATCCAGTCAAAAAACGGGCAGAAGAGCTAAAAAGAAACTTCTCTGAAGAGGAAATGCAAATGGCCAACACGCAAATGAAAAAATGTTCATCATCACTTGTAATCAGGGAAATGCAAATCAAAACTACCATGAGATACCATCTTACACCAGTGAGAATGGCACATATTAAAAAAAAAAAAAAAAAACAAACTAGCAACAACAAATGTTGGCGAGGGTGTGGAGAAAAAGGAACTCTTCTGCACTGTTGGTGGGAGTGCAAACTGGTCCAACCACTATGGAGAGCTGTGTGGAGATTTCTGGACCTACTAAACGTAGAGCTTCCATATGATCCAGCAATTCCACTCCTAGGTATTTACCCAAAGGACACAGAAACATCAATTCCAAAGAACACAGCACCCCTATGTTTATAGCAGCACTATTTACAATAGCTAAGCTTTGGAAACAGCCCAAATGCCCAAAAATAGATGCCTGGATCAAGAAGATGTGGTACATATATACCATGGAATATTACTCAGCATTCAAAAAAGATAAACACATGCAATTTGCATCAACATGGATGGCGCTGGAAGGGATCATGCTCAGCGAAATAAGCCAGAAAAAAACGAAAAATACCGGATGGTCTCACTCATAGCAGGAATCTAGAAAATTTAAATAAGGGACCAGGAAAATGAATAACTATAAGATAGTGAAAATCAAAATCAACAAAAAACTATGAACCAGAGACACTTTTTGGGGGGTGGTGTGGGAGGGGAGGGATTGGGGTCAGAATGGGGGGTTGCAATTGTATGGGGAATATAAAAATAAAATTTATTATTAAAAAAATAAAATCCATCGGTTTCTTTAACTTTTTCAAAAAATAAAAAAATAAAAATACTGCAGATGGGAAGCACAAACAGGTCTGCCTTTGGAAAAGTGTAATCTTAGTGATACATCTCTTCTCTCACCATTAAGTGGGTGTCTGCTTTCTTTTAGTTGGTTTAGATTACTGAACAAAATTCATCTATACCTGCTATAATTATCCTGACAAATATGGCAGCATAAGCACTGCAATGAAAAACTCTGAATGTTAAGGAACTTGTCCCAAAGGTACATCTGCTGAGCTGGGCTATAGTGCTCAGTTGGGAGATGCATCTGAAGTGGTCAGTCATTTACAGGCCAGGGTTGTGACCAGGCCAGTGCATGACTGTTTCTAAGGATTTATTTTTGATAAAGTATGTGGCTCTAGGGGGAGAGGCAGAAGTTCTTGGATTTACTTATCACAGCAAAGTTTTAAGCTTTAAAATGTGAAGTGTATTTCTCATCCAAACATAAGCTTCTCTGTGATGATTCTATTTCTTTATTCAGTCAGTCATAGTAGAGTGTTTTAGACACCATTCTGGACATACAGAATTGAGTATGGCAGCAATAGCACTTGTGAAATAAATTATATCCATTATCAAATGTAATTTTCTGTCTCATGAAGACCCCAAGTCTTGAAATCCCTCTTTAAAAATTTATAGACACTCATACTCTTAGAATCGTTGCATGTTTTGTTGTAGTTACCTGATACCATCTAGAATACCTGGTTCCAGGGGACTAAACTAGTGTCTTCTGTATACCCAAGGGGCTGAACTCTTAAATAGGACTCACTGTTTGTTGATTATACAAACAGTGACCACATAGAAGGATATCTGGAAAAGGTACTGATCAGGGAATTGAAACTTTATGAGTTATGAGAACACATTGTTAACCTTGCTGGTGACCTCTGCAAAAGATGTCTTTAAGACCTTCTTAAGTGTCTTGGCTTTTTAATTTATCTCGGGAATGCTGTATTGAGTTTGGAAATAGTAAAGCTTTCAAGAATTCATCCATTTGCTTTTTCTCCTCCAGTCATGGTATGAGACATTTTTTTTTGCTGCATATTTCTATAAAAGAACTTATATTTTTCCCACTTTTTATTATGTAAACCTTCCAAGAAAATAGTATAATGGCCTCGATGGATGCATCACCTACTTACATAATTATCATTGTACCTTGCTTATCAACAATAATTTTAATTACAGTAAAATGTCTGGTCAAAAAAAATCACACAGTGATGTAAGTACAGTGATGTAAGTACAATTTAAAGAAAGAGAAGAGGTAAAGGCATTGCTGAAATATGAAGGGAAGATGAAAGTTAGAAATGAGAAACTCCAGTGGAAAGCAAACATTTTGAAAACAGTGCCTGATGTGGGTAATGGCTTCATCTTTTTATTACACATGTTTGATGTTTATCTCAAATTTTCTTTGCCATGAAAATCTCATTATATAGTTCAGCTCACTTCTTCTATGTTTTCCATGAAGAGTCTCAATTCAGGTCCAATAATTATGATCACAAGGTAGTTTACTGAGATTTCTCTTCTCACCAGGATGTTGATCTTCCTAAGAGAAAGATCTTGATTTTAGCCTTTCACATTCTAGTCTTACATATTATTAGTGAGTTTCCATGACATTGGAACCATATGGAGAGTCCATTCATAATAATTCATAAGACATTGCCACAAATTCTTTCAAATATATGTGCCAGGTCATCAATATATTTTTTTGGGGGGGGTCAGGTATACATTGCCATGAAGACTGTAACCTGTTCTTAGTTGTGTTATTATTATAGTTTTTTCTTAACAGCAGTAACATTTGTTCATTTTAAGTTAGGGAATGTGAAAGGCATCCTCATGTCATCCCCCTCAGTGACACATAACTAGCTGAGGTGAGATTTATATATATTTGTTAATATCATTTAAACCTTTATTTTTGGGGGCCTCCCCTGGTGGCGCAGGCGGTTGAGCACCGCCCTGTGAAGCTGTCCGCAGCCTCTGCAGCACTGGTTTGATCCCAGCCGGCCGGCGAGGGTCCCACATGGTGCAGCAGACCTCTCCTGTCACACCTGCTGCTCCCCTCAGCAGTATATTTTGTCAGTCTGCCTGTTCTGTTCCCCACTTTGTCTCTGGTGAATCCTCTCACCCTCCCACACATTTGGCCTGTACCCCGGTTCTTGTATAAAAAAAAATAAATAAAATCTTAAAAAAAAAGTAAAAAAAAAAACCACCTTTATTTTTGGGCCTCCTTGGTGGCACAGGGGTTAAAGTCTCAGCACTATCAAGCTATCACCACTTACTGCAGCATGAGTTCCATCCCTAGCCAAGGAGCTAACCCATAGGTGTAGCAGATCTCTCCTGTCTTGCCGGCTGCTCTCCTCAGCAGTATATTTCAATTAACCCTCTTGTTCTGCTCTCCCCACTCCATGTGTAGTGAATCCTCTCACCCTCCCACAGCTCTGGCCTGCACCTCAGCTTTTGTATGCATAAATAAAATAAATGTTTTTTAAAAAAACTTTATTTTCATAACAAAATAACATTTTTATTATGCTTACAAATATTAAGTACATTATTCTATGTATACTTTTAAAAAATACTCATTCACTACCATTTTATAGTATTTGAGGTTTTTTACAGAAGTAGTTTAAATAAATTACAGACATTGAACCACTACATTCTTTCAGTATGAAGTTAAGCAATTAGTAATGCTCTCTCTGGGTAATTCTGATAAACATCATTTGCTCAATACCATTGACTAAAGTCAGAGTATTCTATTAACTGTATTCTACTCAGTGTGTTGGAAGAAAATCATAGAGTAACAGGAGTGTTGGTGATGCCAGGAATACAGTTGATGAATGAAAATCAGCTACATGGAACATTTTTAAATGTTTCAAATTTATTTATTTTTAATCGAGTTAATATTTGGATACCCCATCACACATTACCAGCATAGCGCGCCCACTACCCCGTCACTCGGCGTCCACTACCATAGTCCATTGTGCTCCCTTCCCACTTTGTTCTTTCCTCAGCCGCTCCCCTTTCTGGCTGCTTTAGTTCTGTACTCAGCTTTGAATATTTTTTAAACAGTGTCTTTATCTGATTCTTAGTTTAGGTACTCTGTATTCCACAAATTAGTTACACCATTCAGTATTTATCTTTCTCCTTCTGATTTTTTTCACTTAGCATTATCCCTTCCAGTCCCATCCCGGTTGATGCAAATGGAATGAGTTCATCTTCTTTGATCCCTGACTAATATTCCTTTGTGTATATATACAGCACATTGTTTGATACGCTCATCTGTTTGGGGCCATGTAGGTTGTCTCCATAAGTTAGCGATAGTAAATAGTGCTGCAGTGAGCAGTGGAATGCAAGTTTCCTTTTGAATGAGGATATTTGAATTTTGGCGATAGATGCCTAGGAGTGGAATTACTGGGTCGAAAGGCAGATATATTTTTAATGTTTTGAGATACCTCCATGTTGCTTTCCATAAAGGTTGAACCAGTTTGTACTCCCACCAGAGGCACAGGTGGTTCCTTTTCCACACATTCTTGCCAGTACTTGTTTTTTTCTGGTCTTCGCTATGTGGGTCCTTCTCACCTGTGTGAGATGGTATCTCGTTGTGGTTTTGATTTGTATTTCCCTGAAAATAAGTGATTGTAACATTAATTCATATGTCTGTCTGAAGTTAGGTTGTCTTTGAAGAATTGTCTCCTGCCCATATTTTTTTGTTAAAAGATTTATTTATTTATACAAGAAGTGGGGTACAGGCCACATGCGTGGAAGGGTGAGAGGATTCACCAGAGACAGAGCAGGGAACAGAACAGGCAGACTGACGAAATACACTGCTGAGGGGAGCAGTGGGCGAGACAGGAGAGGTCTGTTTCACCATGTGGGATTCTCGCCGGCCTCCTGGGATCCAACCTGCGCTGCAGAGGCTGCTAACAGCTTCACAGTGTGGCGCTCAACTGCCTGCCCCACCAGGGAGGCCCTCCTGCCCATATTTTTGAAGGAGGTATTTGTACTGTTTTGTTTTCAGATTTATTTGAGTTCTTTATGGATCTTTGATAGCAGTCCCCTGTCAGATATATGGTGTGCCAATGTTCTCTTCCATTCCTGCCCTTTTAGAGATGCCCAGCACAAGGCCAGTGGTGTCATTCAGCATGTGATATTAGAGGCAGAGTGAGAAGTTAGGTCGGTGGTTAGTGGAGCAGGAGGACAGGGACTAAGGTTGCAGCTCTACAAAGTCTCCACAGGAGAGCAGCTGGGTGAGTGTGACTGACTGGACACTGGCAGGAACCTGACTTATATACACTTCAGTATGCCTGCCATTCAAACCTGATTAGTCCTTTTTTTTTTTTTCCTTTGGCAACCATGGGCACTCCAATAAGATTGGGCAGTTTACCATCCCAGTTATATGATCAGTGTCAGCTGAATTTCCCCAATGTGTGCAGCCTGACCTGTACTGAGGTTGGGCGTCATAAGGAACACTAGGCACCAAGGGTGAGGAGGCACCCATCCCACATATTTGGTGCTAGTTGAGCTCTAGTCAGTTGGTCCATTTTCAATCTGATGCTGGATCTTTTCCCTCTCAAACTGGCTGTTTCAAAACTGAAAATGTACAAGTGTGTCCATCTTGACCCATAATGGACTTGGGCTTCTGAAGCAAGCAACAGTCGCCTTCTTTCGCACTGGTCCAAGCTGAAATGTGATTAGTAACCAAAGGAGCTCTGATCAAACAGATTCATTTTGAATCCCTTGTTGGTTTCATGGGCTCCTTTGACAAGAGAGATGACTATCCCAGCAGTTGAGAAGCACCCTCCCCCTCAATAGTATTTAGCAGGACTTCATTCAGGTCCACTCTCATTGTTCTTGGTGCTATGTGACTGCCCTTGTGTTCCCAGGGTATTGAAAGACCATGGAGGTTTTTCCCAGCATCTGTTTGTGTGCGAAGATTTGCTTTGACCTTAGGTTGGCCCAAGATCCACACCCACTCTTCTGTGCACCCACTGCAATGCTACCTCCATTCTGTCCATATGGCACTCGTGTCCTGCTCCCATTGCATGACTTCTGGGGCCCCATTACTTCCCACCCCAGCTAACCATAACCTCCTTCCTACCATGGATAGCACTGGATGCCAAAGGGGACCTATGGCTTTTTGGTCCTTTAAAGGCCCATGCTGGAGCAGCAGTGGAGAAGACCACCCATGGTGATTTTATGGCAGTATGAGCCCACTGCCATGGTGCGTGTGTGTGTGTGCGTGTGTGTGTGCATGGGTGTCTTGTGTTGTGTGAAAAGCATAGGCTTTGATGTTGTACCTACACACCATCACCATGACACTGGGCATATGCCTCCCCACTGATGCACATGCACTGCTGTTTACTGATGTTGCTTGGCCACAGTTGGTTCTTCCAACTGAAAGTTTCCCAGCTCTGCTGGAATTTGGCTGCTAGTGGGTTGTGGTGACCTACCTGGTTCCTCTAGCAGTGCTTGGCTGGCTGGCGATTCATCGCTAAGTGCCATTGTTGGGTGGTAGAGGCAGCAAAGAGTGCAGAGCGAGGGGAGGCCTCTCCGAAGTCCTGCGCTTTGCCATGAGGAGGATTTTTGCTTGGTCTTCTTGGACCTCCCACACCCCACAGAAGAAAACCATCACCGACCCTGTTGTCGACTGTAACACTGACACAAGAAGACCTGTGTATGGCAACATCAAAGACAAAGGTCTCAAGAAGATCCACAGAGCTGCTCTCATCCGCGATGTCTCTGAAGTGCAGGCGCTTCTGCAGCTGCATAAACGTGCCTTGAATGAGTTGGACTCACAGCACAGGTACCGGGCACTTGGAGGCCAGCAGGGAGAAGGAGGGAGGTCCTGGGAGATCACAACCTTTCTGGGATCATCCTGGGGGAGCCCTGGCCTCTTGTCACTGAGAGGGAGCACTGAGCCCTCTTACCTGGCTAGGGATCGCAGCCCCTGGGTGCTGGGGTCAAACTCCCAGCTAGCTTGATCTATAGCAGAAACAGACGGGGGCCGCTTGGGGACTCACGTCAAATTAGCCCTGTGGAGGGCTTACTGATCAGCAGGGAATGACCTAACTCAGGTCAATAATGAGAAAAGAATCAAAATGTAGTATGTAGAGCATTTTCCTGCGCATGGACACACTCTTGTGTCCTCACATTATGTACTGCAAAAAAGTACGGGAGATGACAGATTGCCTAGTATATCAACTCCTAGGCTGACAGTTGTTCAGAAATACCCCAACGCCCATTTTATATCAGTTGCCACCTCCTCACACATGTTCTTTTCTGAGGAACCTGAGAAGGAAACTTTGAGGGGGAGGATGGTTCTGGTTTCTTGAAGAGGAAGACTCAGTTTCTCAAAATGGCAACTGTTGCTAGATTCATCAGTTTTGCAAACCAAATCAAAGTTTAAGATCTTGAAATGTTGAGCTACACTGATGTCCTTTATTCCCTCTATCTCAGAGAAAAACCTGCCTTCATTTTACAGAGAATAGTTTTTAAAACAACAAGAATGAGACTAAAATCTCATTTGAAATGGCACAGAGTAGCTTTTGGACATATCAGTCAGTGTCTGACGGATAGTAGTGGAAATAATTAGGGTCCCAGGTAGGAAAAGGAATTGAAACAAACAAGGAATGAAATAACCTTTTCCATCCACACAGTTTGTGAGGATGAGCAGCGGTGGCACTTGTTTAGAGTTTCACTTGCTCTT
The DNA here is from genome assembly GCF_964194135.1 of Talpa europaea. NCBI lineage: Eukaryota > Metazoa > Chordata > Mammalia > Eulipotyphla > Talpidae > Talpa > Talpa europaea. The sequence continues at coordinate 59,794,069 of NC_140082.1, read as the reverse complement.
CCCTTTTCTAAGAGGTGATTTGGTGGTAAGTACCCCATCTTAAAAGCTGTGGTTCTCTTACACACCCATTGTCTTCATTCTAAAACATCTTTAGGAAATAGAAATTCTGGCTGTTTTTCCTCAGCACTTCTTAATATATTAAGCTGCTAGCGATGGATTTTATGACAATTTCCTTAGGATCATGGGAAGGTGTAGCCTCTTTCTTGTGCCTGGCTCCCCTGCTTGCTCTGCTGATGCTCGGCCTGCCTTGAGATAGCTGTTCCCTGGGCTGCTCCTGTGTGCCCTCACTGGGGCCCTATCATGTTTTTTTTTTTAATTAAATTATATATATATGCATATATACACAGATATATTTTACTTTGTTGTTCATTTTTATACGATGTTTGATTTCTCCTCTCAGGTATAGTCCCCATAAATTTTCACCACCACCCCATAAATTTTCAGTCATCCGTGAACTGTCACCATAGTCTCTTGTGCTCTCGTTGTCGTTTGATCCTTCTCCCTCCCCTGCCGTAGGTCTCGGATGTATAGATTGTCTGCTAGTTTTGTCTTTTTTCCCCTGACCCTTTCTTTAGTTTTCCTATATTCCTCCTCTAAATGCAACCATCTGCTATTTTTCTTTATCCTTCTGACTAATTTCACTGAGCGCAGTCCCTTCTAGCTCCATCCATGTTGCTGCAAAATGGCATGAGTTTGTCTTCCAGTGTTATGTTGAAGAGCACTGGTGAGAGTGGACACCCTTGTCTTGTTCCAGATCTTAAAGGAGAGGCTTTCAGCTTTTCACCATTGAGTATGATACTAGCTGTGGGTTTGTGGTATATGGATTTATCATGTTCAGACATGTTCCTTCTATCCCAAGAATTTTGAGGGCCTTCATCATAAATGGATGTTGAATTGTGTCAAGTGTTCTCTCGGCATCTATTGATTTGGTCATATGGTTTTTATTTTTCTTTTTGTCGATGTGTTGAATTGCCTCAATTGATTTTCAGATTTTGAACCATACTTGTCCCCCTGGAATTAATCCAACTTGGTCATGGTGTATTATCTTTTCCATGCATTGTTGGATTTGGTTTGCCACGATTTTATTGAGGATTTTTCCTTCTGTGTTCTTTAGGGAGATTGGCCTGTAGTTTCTTTTTTGTGTGTTGTCTCTGTTTGGTTAGGTATTAGGGTGATGTTGTCTTTATAAAATGTATTTGGTAGTATTCTTTCTTTCTCTGTTTTTTTTTTAAGTTGTGGTGTGTGTGGACATCCTTATCTTGTTCCAGGTCTTAAAGGAAAGGCTTCACGTTTTCACCATTGAGAATGATATTAGCTGTGGGTTTTTGTTGGCTAGGCACCGGTTCATCTTTGAGCTTCTGTAGAACTCATTTGTGAAACCATCTGGTGCTGGGCTTTTGTTTTTGGGGAGTGTTTTGATTACTGTTTCAGTTTCATTGTTTGTAATTGGTTTCTTTAGGTTTTCTATTTCTTCTTTCTCCAACTTTGGCTGATTGTCTCATTCTAAGAATTTGTCCATATCTTCTATGCTGTCAATCTTGTTTGCAAAATAGTGTTCATAGTAATCTCTGTTGTTTGGAGCTCTACCATGTCTATTATTATTTATCCTCTTTTATTTTTGATCCTATTTATTTTAGGTTTCCTCACTTTTTTTTTCCTTTGTGAGCCTGGCTAAAGATTTGCCTATTTATTTTTTCAAAGATCTGGTTTTTGGTTTCTTTGATCTTTTGGATTGTCTTTTTTATTCTATTTCCTTTATTTCTGCTTGAGTTTTTATTATTCCACTCTTCTACTGGTTTTAGTTTTTTTTTTTTGTTTGTTTGTTTGTTTTACTTTTTCTAAGTCTTTGAGTTGGGAGATTAGGTTGTTTCTTTCAGTTCTTGTTTCTTGATTTGAGCCTATATTGCTATATATTTTCCTCTTAAGAGTGTGTTTGCTGTGTCCCATACATTCTGAAAAATGATATCCTCATTGTCATTCAACTGATAGTATTTTTTTTAAGATATTTATTTATTTATACAAGCATTGGGTATAGTCAGAAGCGTGGGAGTGTGAGAGAACTCACCAGAGCCAGAGCGGGGAGCAGAGCAGGCAGAAGGACCGAAGTACACTGCTGAGGGGGAGCAGCGGACGACCGGAGAGGTCTGCGTGCCATGTGGGACCCTCCTCTGGTGGCCGGGGAGCAGCCAGGGATTGAACCGGTGCTGCAGAGGCTGCGGGCAGCTTCGCAACCCAGCGCTCAACCGCTGTGCCACCGGGGAGGCCCTGAAAGTATTTTTTAAATTTCTTTTTTGATCTCCTCTTTAATCCTGTGGTCTTCTACCAATGTGGATTCAACCTCCACAAAGTGGGTGGCTTGCTTGCTTTCTTTTCATGATTTATTTCTAGTTTGATGCCTTTATGATCAGAGAAAATGGGTGGAATTATTTTGATTTTTTTTAAAGATTTATTTATTTAGTTATACAAGAACCGGGGTGCAGGCCAGATGCACGGGAGGGTAAGAGGATTCACCAGAGACAGAGCAGGGAACAGAACAGGCAGACTGATGAAATACACTACTGAGGGGAGCAGTGGGCAGGCAGAAGAGGTCTGCTGTGCCATGTGGGACCTTCATCGGCTGGCCGGGGTCGAACCGGCGCTGCAGAGGCTGTGGACAGCTTCACAGCGCTGAGCTTAACCACCTGCGGCACCAGTGGAGGCCCTATTTTGATTTTCATGTATCTGTTGATGTTTGTCTTGTGGCCCAATAAGTGATTGGTTGTCAAGAATGATCCTTGTGCACTTGAGAAAAATATGTACTGGGATTTTTTAGGGTGCAGTGTCTTATAGATGTCTGTTAAGCCAATGAGGTCTAGGTCTTTATTAGGGCTCTAGTGTCTTTGTTTATTTTTTGTCTCGTCTATTTGTCCATTGGTAAGAGTGGGGTGTTAGAGTCTCTTACTGTATATGTATTTTCTGTAATATCTGTTTTCAGAGCTAATAAGTATTATCTTATATACTTTGGTGCTCCTTCATTGGTGAGTATATGTTGAATGATGTACTGCCCCTTTAATCATAATGTAGTGTCCATATTTTTCTCTCATTTTTTTTTAAAAAGATTCATTTATTTATGCAAACAAGAACTGGGGTATAGGCTAGAGGTGCCATGGGAGGGGTGAGAGGATTCGCCAGAGACAGAGACAGAGAGATAACAGAGCAGGTAGACTGACTGAAATGCACTGCTGAGGGACAGTGGGCGAGTCAGGAGAGGTAGAGGTCTGCTGTGCCATGTGGGTAGCACCCCGGCAGGCCAGGGATCGAATTCATGCAGTTGCTGCGAATTGCTGCATAGGAGGCCCATCTTTGTGTTTTTTACCTTTTTTAGCCTGAAATCTGTTTTTTGATATTAGTATAGGTGTTCCTGCATTCTTTCTTGGTCCATTTGCTTGTAGGATTGTTTTCAAAGTGTTTACTTTCAGCCTAAGTTCATCTTTTGTAGTTAAATGTGTTTCCAGAAGATAACAGAAGGTTGGACTTTGTGTTTTAATCCAGCCAGGGACTCCGTATCTTCTTATTAATGAGTTTAGTCCATTTACATTTAAAGTTAATACTGATATATTGGTGTCTGGATTTGCCATTTTTTTGTTTATGATTTTATTCCTTGCCTTATTCTTTTCTTCTTATTCATTCTTCTATGGTTTTGACTTTAGGACTTTGTGTGGTAAATGATTTTCAGGTTTTTCTGCCCTCCCACCATTAGGATCGCACACCTGGTGGTGGTCACCTGCATTTTGGTACATTGTTATATTCAGTTGTATTATTTACTTCGGTGGGCCATGGTTACAGCATTTAGATATTGGCCAAGAGAAGCAGAGGCAGGAGAGAGAACAGGAGAGAGAAAAGGAGAGAGAGAGTGCCAGAGAGCTCAGTGAAAAGTGAAGATTCCCCCTAGGGCTGAGAGGCCCCCTGGTACCCCTACCTGCCATATACCTGGTTGCTGCCCTACATGTAAAAGATCAATAAAAGCCAGAGAAAGCCACTGAGGGCTCCAGGATTCCTGCTTTACTGGGCTGCTCGGATCATAGAGAACCAGCTCTGGGCCTTCCTGGCACTACAGACACCTTATACTAATTTTTGGAGTGGGCGTTTAGTTGTAATGAATTTCTGGAGTTTGTGTTTGTTTGAGAAGGTCCTTATTTTTTTCTTCCTTAAGGAAGGAGAGCTTTTCAGGATAAAGTATTCTTGTTTGGCATTTGTGGTTTTGGAGTTTGTTGTTTATGTCCCTCCATGCTCTTCTTCCCCACAGTGTTCCTTTGGAGAAGTTTGATGTCAGTCTGATTGGTTTTCCTTTATATGTTACCTGTTTCTTCCTCCTCATCAGCTGCATTATTTTTCCCTTATATTCTTGGGAGCCCTACTATTAGGTCTTGCTGTAGTTTCCCTTTCATCATGGAAATTTGGTGTTCTTCTCGCTTTTTGTACATCCATTTTTTTATCTTCTTCATGCTTGGGGAGTTCTCTTCGATTATCTCCTTAAATAGTTTCAGTTCCTTGTTCTCTCTCCTCAGCTTCTTGGATTCCTATTGTTACAGGGCAATCCTGCTCTAAAATGGGTTGCCTGACGGGGTCCTCACTGGCACACTTAAAAGGGACTCACACTGCAGGCACTCACGAAAGGTTAACAAAGGTTTATTTACAAGGGAAAGGGAAACGAGGAAATGTACGACTCGGGGAGAAAAGAGGAAGATAAATTCTTAAATGCATCCTACCCGTACCACTGACCTGGAATCCCAGATGACCCACCGAGACCCAACCTGCCTGGCCAAGAGCATGAGCCAAGTGCCCCAGAACCCACTGACATGGCTGGTTTTATTTACAAAGTGAGAAAATGGCTGCTTAACTCTGCCCTTAGGTCCTTCAACTTAGGTCCTGCAACTTCCCTTTGGGGATCATGGGAATTGTAGTTCCCAGTGTCTTGATGGAGTGGGGGTGGCATGCACAAAGTCTGTATGGAGTTTGCTCAGGCCATCCTTTCCCCTAACACTATGACTCTTATATTTCCTTTCTTCATGGAGTCATCTAGTTCTCGAAGTGTTTCTTCATTCTTTTTCCTTTGTACTTCTCTTTTTCTGTTTTAGTTCTTTTTATGTCTATATCTTCGCGAGTACTGATTCATTCTTCCATTTCATCAATTGTGTTTTCATCACTTTTCCCAGAGTTCTTTAGCTCTTCCACTAATCTTTTAATCTCCTGCATTTCTTTTATTGCCTTCCTTAAGGTCTCAATTTCATTCTTGAGTTCATTAATTGTCTCATATCATGTTTTTCCTTTTTGTCTTCTTTTTGTTTTAATCATGACAATATTAAATTCTCTGTCTGTGGGGGGGGGGGCAGAGTAGTTCTTCCATGTCATTGTTGTTGAGTTCTGGTGGCTAATTTCCTTTTGTGGTATGTCCTTCTCCTGAGGGCTTGCTTGCTTATTTGTATTTTTCCTTCTCCCTGTTGTTTGTTTTCTAGTTTGTTCTATATGTTCGGACACTGCGCTGCTGGTCCTGCCGTGCCTCTCTTTGGGGTGCTCCTTCTGGGATATTGGAACCTGGTATTTAGACCAAGTCCAGCACTATTGGGCCACATCTCCACAAGGGTAGTGATACTGTGAATATGTGAATGGGTTCTGTCCCTGATGATTCCCGCTCTCCGTATTTCCTCTGTTCCAGAAGGGGCTGGTGGGGTCCCTAGTTTCCAACAGTGGTGTAGGGGCTGCACATTTCTGGTGCTGGCAGATCACCCTGATGGCGGTTCCTGTCCTAGCCCAGTATGGCTCAGTCCAGTTCCAAAATTGAGGGCTTGGGGCATGCAGGAGCCCCACTCCACTCTACAAACTCTGTCCTGCCGACCTCTGTGGGACCCTCCCCCTCTCAGTTCCAGAGGGGAATGGTGATGTCCCTAGCTTCCAACAGTGATGCAGTGGCTGCGCATTCCCAGTGCCTGCAGGTTGATCTGAAGGTGGATCCCACAACTGCCAGGATCCACCTGGTCAGGCTGAACCCTGTCGGGCTTCAGCTCAGTTTCCAATCGCAGGCTTGGGACCTGCAGGAGCCCCCACTCTGCTCCATGCATGCTATCCTGTCGAAGTTTGTTTGTTTCACCTTCTGGAGTTCTTGATGATTCAGTGTTTTCCCATTGCTTCCAAACTTTTGTTGTTTCTCTCTTGGAACACAGGTTGCAAGTGTTGGGGGTCACACTTTCTCATTGGTGCGGTGTCTGAGGGACTTTGAGAATGTAGGTGAGAGCTCTGAGAGCCCAGGGTTGGGGTCGCCAGGGTTCTGTGGTGGCAGTGCCCTCATTGGGGTCACAGTTTCTCACCTGTGTGGTATCTCCAGAGGTATCCAATGTAGGTGAGATCGCTGAGAACTTGGCACTGGGGTACGGCTGGCTTCCAGTAGTGGTTGTCCTGGGTGTCATGATGACCATGGCTGCAATGGTGGCTGCAGCTAGTTGAGATGCAGGATGCCTATGGAAAGTGGTATCCTTCTCAGGCTTTGGATCTCCCTGAAGATGTTCTTATGTTTGACCGAAGAGTCTCATTTTTCCAGAAGCTTGTAACATTTCCACTCTTTTTCTACAGATGCTTTTAGGAGAGGGGTCAATCTGGGCGCACTGCCATGTTGTGGGCAGGGCTTCTCCATGGTTGGTTTTGGATTAGAGCAATAGAATGGTCCCCGAAGAGTCTTTTTTGGGGCACATGCTAGAACATGAGTGTGGACCTTCCCACCCATAGTGCATACCTGGGCACTTGATCCAGCTACCTTGGGATGTGTGTGTGTGTGTGTGTGTGCGCGCGCATGCACATGCATACACACATCTGATTTGTGGTTGTGTGTGTTCATTACCAGATCTTCTGCTTTGTTTTTGATGTTGACAGTTTCTTAAGAATGCTTTTCAAAAGAATAATTTTGAGATTCAACCTAGCAACATAAAAAATGAAAACCCTCTCTTTATCAAAAGAATATTATTATCAAAAATAAATTGTACCATGTGCTTACAACTTTTTTTAATAACAGATAAAAATGTATCTTCTTACTGTTTACAAGTAGGAATCATTTTTAAATCAACCAGAAAGAAAGTTTTTATTTGAAATTGGACTTTTTGCAATACTGCAAATGGCCAATGTACAGTGGAACAAAGAGTTTTGGCCAAGTGGTAAAGGAATTGATGTGAAAAAGAAGTCAAAAAATAATTTCCTATCTACTGTGTTTGTGGGAATGTCCTGCAATGGCACTTACTGTATGGCTCACATTTTAAGCTGTTTTTCCCTTTTCAAATAGGCAATTAGGTGATATGTACCACATTTAAAATTATGAAGTCCTTTGCCCATTAGTTAACTTCATTGTAAAATATTTTTAGGAAGTAGAGACGTGTAACATGCAATTATTTTTTCTCAGCACTGCTTAAATAGCGTATTCGGTAGGAGTCATGCAACATATTATGTAAATAAACCAGTACATTCATGGGATCATTTGTTACCATAGAAAGTGACAAAGACAGATACGTTGAGTAGCAAAGATGTACATTGGGAGACAATTTAGTGAGGAAAAGCATCATGTGATAATACATACATCCCAATATAATCTGTTAGTTGAAAATATGTGATCCAGGGCCTCCCCGGTGGCGCAGCGGTTGAGTGCTGGGTTGCGAAGCTGCACGCAGCCTCTGCAGCGCTGGTTCGATCCCCGGCTGCTCCCCGGCCACCAGAGGAGGGTCCCACATGGCACACGGACCTCTCCTGCCGCCCGCTGCTCCCCTCAGCAGTGTACTTCAGTCCTTCTGCCTGCTCTGCTCCCTGCTCTGGCTCTGGTGAATTCTCTCACCCTCCTGCGCTTCTGACTGTACCCAGTGCATGTATAAACAAAACAAACAAACAAACCAACAAATAAATAAATAAATAAAAAACATGCCTTTAAAAAAAAAAGAAAGAAAATATGTGATCCAATTTTTATTTCTGAGCTTTTGCATCATAATTAAACCTTGAAAAATCTGTTATTTTGCAGTGAACATGTATACAAATATGAGTATAAATTTATTATGAATGAAGTATCGTGGAGAACAGCAGGAATATGGATGTTCCACAGATAAAAATATTTTTTTCCCATTTTTTAAGCATTTTCTTGAGGATTGGTATCTACTGGACTTACTTTGCCCCTTCAAGAGTATAGTGAATCTTTTTATATTTACTTGCTGATTATTATGTATATATTTAAATAGATAGATTATAAATAACTTTACTATGTAAATAATTATAGATTAGTCATGTTATTTTATTTTATTTATTTTTTAAAGATTTATTTATTTATACAAGAACGGGGTACAGGTTAGAGATGCGGGGGGTGAGAGGATTTGCCAGAGACAGAGCAGGGAACAGAACAGGCTGACAACAGAAATACACTGCTGAGGGAAGCAGGGGGTGAGACAGGAGAGTTCTGCTTCACCACGTGGGATTCTTGCCGGCCTGCTGGGATCGAACCCATGCTGCAGAGGCTGCAGAGAGCTTCACAGTGCGGTGCTCAACGGCCTGTGCCAACAGGAAGTCCCAGTCATGTTATTTTAGTAGCATATTTATGAAAATATAAATAGTAAGCATATATGATGATTACTATTATTATTGTTACAAATAATTATCAATGATGATTATTGTTATAGCAAATGTTTTGCTTTATTTCCTAAAAGGTTTTTTTTTTTTCTTAAAGCATTGAATGAGTGGCAGCCTCAGCTCTCTTACACGCTGGGAAACTGGTTGTTGTTCAAGTTGATTATGCTGAATCCCCAGCTTTTAGTGTTAGCTCATAGGTAGACTTGGTTTACACTACTTGAAAGGTTGCTACTTGAGTAATGACTTTCCCAGGGACAGTAATGGAGATTAAATCATATACATATTGAAGTCTCCAACTGTATTTATCCATTCATGCAACCCAGTTTTATTCATCATTACATAGCAGAAATATACTACATATTTTATCCTTAAAAGCTACATGTCCAGTCTGAGCAAGATGAGAAATTTCAAACTGAAGTAATGCATTATCACCTATTCTCAGTGGAAGTTTTTCCTGCCTCCTTGGAAACAAAAGCATTTCTAAAAGCAAGAAATTATAAAATATTATCTTTACTTGCCTATTTGAAAATGTATAATAAGATTGAATACTAATAGTCATAATTGGCATACTGACTTTCACAGCATTTACCACTAAAAATAGTGCATTCGTAGTCTATTCATAGGAATCATATGTTTCCTTTGGCCTAAAGTTTCTTGAAAATTTGAAGGAAGAATCATTTTTTATGTTGTTATTTTTTTTTTTACACTGATGTCTTATTTGGGTCTCCTGTATTCCTCCTATAGGTGAAACCATCGATATTTTTCTTTTTCTTTCTGATTTATTTCACTGAGCATAATTCTTTTTTTTTTTTTTGATTGATTGATTTATTTATGCAAGCACTGGGTACAATCAGAAGCACGGGAGGGTGAGAGAACTCACCAGAGCCAGAGCAGGGAACAGAACAGGCAGAACGACGAAATACACTGCTGAGGGGAGCAGCGGGCGTGGCAGGAGAGGTCTGTCGTGCCATGTGGGACCCTCGCCGGTGGCAGAGGATCAAACCGGTGCTGCAGAGGCTGTGGGCAGCTTCGCAGCCCAGCGCTCAACTACTGCACCACCAGGGGAGGCCCTGCGCAAAATTCTTTCAAGCTCCATCTAAAAATGAGTTTATCATTTTTGATTGTTGACACAACAAAACAAAACCAGACAATTTTAAGCCAGAGACATCCTGCAGGGGAGGAGGAGGGAGAGGGATCAGAGGGAGGGAGGGAGGAGCACAAAGGACTGTGGTGATGGTACACAGGTGCATTGGTGAAGGAAATTCTATGGGGATTACACCTTGGGGCGGGGGGAAGAAAATATTGTTTAAGAATGAACAATGATGTAAAAATTAATAATTTTAAAATTTTAAAATAACATTTTTAAAAATTATTTGCTTAGTTCTCTTGCCTCTTAATGCTTTCAATATAATTCAGGAAATTTTAAAGGAAAATATGAGGAAGTAAAAAATAATATTTGTTGTACATAGAATAAAGCATGCATTAAAAGAAAAATAATAAAAACAATTACAGTTTATTTAACTGCCAATCATATGAGTGGAACTGCAGCACACCTGTTGTTTATACTATACTTAATGTAACACACTGTGGATTATGTGATATCCCACTATTTGTTGTACCAATGAAACTTTTTTAAATACTGTTAATTATGGTTATGAGACATTATGAATTATACATTGCATTCCAGTGTCAGGGATGTTATATGTGAGAAGCTGGGAGCATCTTAAAATCAGTGAAGGATGGTTCTCCCTCCAAACCTAAATATACCTGCGAAGTCGGTGTACTTGAATCATTTTATTTAATTGAGTTATTGGCTCCACAAAGTGGCGCTAGTGGTAATAAGAGTAATATTATCTTATAAGTTTGAGTTGCTCTTTGTGCTGGGGACTATTCTGAACACTTTGCATAGAGTCTCATGTAATATCATCACAGTGTTCTGTGAGACAACACTGTTTTATCCCCCTTTCACTGATGAGAAATTGAAGCATAGAAAGGCTAAAACAGCTGATAAGTGACAGAGTAAAGTAGGATTCAAGTCCAGTAGAACTGTGTCCAAAGCTTTTCTATTCAAACAGGCTGCTCTTTCATTAATGTGGTAAGTGATAAGAGTTAATAATGTCCTTTTCCCCAAGAAAATGATGTGGAGACATAGGAATAACTAGCTCATTCATGTTTATAGCTCCATGAGTAGTGGTGTATTTGAGATCTTGCACTATGATTTCCTAAAGGCGCCTTTAACTCTCATAGGACTCCCCTCCATTTGGCCGCAGCCCATGGTCACAGTGCAGTGGTCACTCTGCTAGTAGAGAGAAAATGCGACCTTAACCTGCGTGATGCTGAGCATAGGACAGCTCTGATGAAGGTATGTGGTAGCCAACTCAACCAGCATGGGATGGATTTGACTTAGTTTACTTGACTGGAAATGAATTTACCACATTAACCTCATTTAAATTAGCTAATTGCCAAAATCTACGAAATGTTTAACCTTAATTCCTAGAATTTACTATTTCTTTGTGTGATACTGACAGGCAGTACAAAGCCAGAAAGAAGAATGTGTTCGTATTCTTCTAGACCATGGTGCCGATCCAGATATTTTGGACATAAGAGGCAACTCTGCGCTCCATTATGCAGCTGGTAATGAAAATGAGTCCATAATAACAAAGCTGCTTTTACACAAAGCAAATATTGAGGCAAGAAACCAGGTATAGACCAAGTAACTTTATTTACAAAATATAGGAACTGCATTTTTAAGCCATAAAACCTTTTTTTGACTATATCTCTCTGATACGTATGCACACATACATTCATCCTGAAGACTATACACACTATACACATGATACACGATATGTGGGCTTATCACCACGATACAACTCTAAAGCCAAGTCAGGGAGATCTAGAGAATGATGGTGCCCACAGAAAGGCCAAAAGTCTGTCACTGCATCATGTATGCACCCTAAACTAAAGACATAATTGGCGGTGAGTACTCTGCATGGGTTCAGGAAATGGGTGCTACTAGGATGGGTACGAGGGGGACTTGAGACCCCACAGCCGGCATGGTTACCTGAGGAGAGAAACAGCAGGCTTTCGGGGCCCAGGCACCCTAGGTTCCGAAATCAGGGCAAGGGGTCAGGTCATGTCTTGACATCCAACGGGGCATCCACGTGTGGTGCTCACAGTGCTGCCAGCTCTGAACCACCATGGGCTTCCCATAGCAGAGAGTCCTGCTCAGTCTTGCATAGCTCGTGAGCGGGGCATACCTGTAAGGGGGAGCAGGTGAAAGGGAAGTCAGTCGATCTGCTTTCCCATCTGGACATACATTATCTTCTGTAACCACAGCCCTGACATAAGTGGGTCACATGTACATATTGGAGGTTCACATTTACATTTTGGAGGGTCGAGCACTCCCTGAATGAAAATAGTTTTAAATAATTGTCTAAGATTCTACTTTAAATAGTGATGCTTCTAAAAGATGCAGTAGAGATGCTTAGCATTTGTGTAGACATGTTTGGCAAATATTTGTGCAAAAGCACTGAATTGGTTAAAGGTTATTTTTAAAAATTTTATTCCCAACCAAGTAATTTTTTCATAATAATAAATAACACAGGAAAACAAATTTGCCTGGGAAATAGTCTTTATTTTAAAACTCAAAACAAAAGTAATATGAAAGAAGTCTGCTGCTGATGATGAATTTTTCTTCATAAAAATATTTTTATATAAAATGATTTCTGTCTCTCTGGCCAAGGCTGAAGAGCAAAAAAGGGAAAAGGAAGAGAGCAATCATAAACATGTGGGCTAACTTGGAAATTTGGCTATTGATGGTAATTGCCAATAGAGGGAAGAGCTGTTTTTCCCCCTTTAGTTTATGTTTACTCAGGTGCCCTTCAGGGTTTAGGAATGATAATTCTTTTTTGGTAAAGGAAAATTATGTGGGTTTTTTTTGGCCAAATTCTTAAAATATGGGGGACATTGTATTTTTATTTCTGGCTCCCATTCTTCCAAAAAAAGAAAATGATTTTCAGTGGCAATTAAAATGAAAACCAGAATAAAAGTGAATTTTTAAAAATGAACTTTATCTTATAAAGGTAATATAAAAAGTTCCATCTTCTAATAGGGGCAACTGAAGGACCATTTAGTAATAAGCAATCAGAATTCATTTGAAGCCTATGTTTTTTAATTCAAAGCCCATGTCCTTAGGAATCCAAGTGAAGTAAGAGTGCCGGATTGTGACATCTGGGTGCCAGGTACCACTGATGAAGGAGAACCAAGTAAATGTGCCTCACTGGAAGAAAACCATCACCTTTAATAGAAAATTCTCAAAATGATCCCTGCATCCCTTAATTCCTCGAATGTTAATGTTTGCCACAAGAAAGTATTGTTAAAAAGGGATTCAGCAAATTAAACTGATTTCTTTAGAACTGGACATGTAATGTTTTGTAATTTTCTCAAGCAGTAGATGATTATGGAATGTTTCTAGTGGGGCATAGTCCTTAACTTCTGCCAAAAGAGATTATTAATTCAATAAAACATGCTTCAAGCATTTATTACTGTTTCAGAATTTGGAGATACAGGGCTTAAAAAAACAAGTAGCCTATGGCTTCAAGAAATTCTTGCTTTAGATGTTGAGGAATAAATTAACTAAAGTATACCATGGTAAATTCTGAGATGGAAGCAAGATTCTTGGGACCAAGAAATTCTTGACAAGAGTATTGGACAATAACTTTGCATCTGTTGAGATTAGAGAGAGAAGTATTTTAAAGAGAAAGAACAACACATATGAAGTGACTGGTGAGAAAGAAGGGGTGACTTTTAAGTTGATTTTTCTTATATGTTTAAGTTCAGGGGATCTCTTTTAAGTTTTTAAAATTCAGTTTAAAATATGTGATTTTGTAAACCATTAATTGTTTTTGTTGTTTTACAGAATGGATGCACACCACTCTTATATGCTGCAAGGGAAAAAAAAAACAAAAAATAATAGAGTTTTTGTTAAACAAGGGAGCGGATATAAATGCTGTTGATAGGTTTGGAAGGTATGTATTTTAAAGTTTATGTGGTTCTAGAGTGGTAACAATCACCGAAACCAGAAAGATTAAATTAATGAGAAGCACATGAGTTTTAATTATTAATATCAACATGTCCTGTTAGGAAGAGAACCAATTCTTTTTTTTCCCAAATATTTTAATTGTGTGTGTGTGTGTGTGCGCGCACATGCACTTATTAAGGCAACATTAGTGTACAGCACTGTATAGAATTCAGAAGTAAAGGATCCCACCTATTCAGATGTATGTTACCATGCCACAACCACCACTAACACACCCACACTCTTCCCACATAGCCATTGTGCACCCTCCCACACTGGAATTCTACACACTTCTCTCCATCCCCCACTGGCACATCAGTTCCACAGTCAGACTCCTAGGACTTGCCCTTGGAGAACCAGTTATTCTTACTGTGCAATGTGAAGAACAACACAGCAAGATTCATAGTTCTTATATTAGCTGATGACGCAATCTGATTCTTTGGGTCATATGCCCTTATGTTACCTCACATGGTTTCCTATTGGTTTATTAGTCTTGTAAAGCGTGGACTCTAACTTTTTGTTTACTATATGACACCAACCTGAAATTGCACATCCTTCTAGTCATATGACTTTAGCTTTTCCACTTCAATATTTTTCCTTAGAAGATGCGTATTAGACATAAAGAGAGGTTGATATTATTCTTTGGATAATACTTGTTATAAATTTCTTTCTTTGAAGATTACTGATTATATTAGCTTGCATCCCTATGTGAATATTAATTACTATTACTAGATACTACAGGATCATCAGGTTTTTTTTTTCCTTTGTCACTTCTAGTTTATTTTCATGATTTTACTTTCAATTGATATGGGTGGAAGTAAGAAAGACAACTTTCATTGAATAATTTTTTTCTTTAGAAAAACTCATAAGTAGGTGACAGAGAAGAGATGTGTTTTAGATTCCACAGGCCTGGGTTTAATTCCTAGCTTTGCCACTTGCTAGGTGTGTGACTTTAGGAACATTGCTTATCATCAACCAATGCTATTAAAAGGAAGATAATAGCACAGTTGACCCCTGAACAGCACAGATTTCAACTTCATGGGTTGTGGATTTTGAAAAATGAATATGTTGGAAAATTGTTTTGAATTTTATAACAATTTGAAAAACTCACAAACTGCAGCCTTGAAATATTGAAAATGTTCAAAAAAAGTTAGATATGTCATGAATGCATAAATTATATGTAGAAAATAGTCTATTTTATCATTTACTACCATAAATTTTATACAAATCTATTATGAAAATAAAAATTTGTCAAAACTTATACACTGTACACAGTCTGTGTGTACAGACTGTGCATGTGTGGCATTCTTAAGCAAAGAAAATGTGAACCAATGTAAAGATGCAGTTTTAAATCATTAGAGCATAAAATTAACGAGTATATACTAATGACTGACTGCAATAATTTAATATCTACCTCCTGTTTCTATTGCAGTGAGCAGAAGGGTTGGGAGTAAACTTACACTATCAATCAATATGCTACAATACTGTAAATGCATCTTTTACATTTCTTCATAACATTTTCTCTTCTCTAGCTCTCCTTATTGTAAGAATATATAGAAATACAAAAGATGTGTTAATCAACTGTCTATGTTATCAGTAAGACTTCTGGTCAATAGCAGTCTATAACTAGTTAAGGTTTGGGGGAGTCAAAAGCATGGATTTTCAATTGTGCTGCTATGTCAGCACCTCAACCCCTACAATGTGCATAGGTCAACTGTATATCTTTTGAGGGTCAATTTGTGTAAGATTGTTGATATAGCACTTAATTTCATGCTTAGACTGCAGCTATGAGTATTGTTACCATTACTATCATTATCATTGTTTTAAGCTTGCAGATAACTTTTCCTTAGCTGACCTTTAACTGCTAATGTAACAGACTAAGGAAGAAATGGAAAATTCTTCATTTAGAGGTTCATCTATTTCAGATAAGTGATCTTGGCATTGTTTCTTGTCCATCGAAGGACCTTAAATTAGTAATTTCTACTATGATGGGCCCCAATGGGACAAGAAGCCTTCTTTTAGCATTCAGCTTAAGTTACAAACATGAATACTTGCACATGTAAATGGTCAATTCTAGAAAGACAGGCAAGGGATGAATTTGGTAGAGTAGATCCAAGAAGCTCTCTAAGTAACTTAAGTTCCCAAAGTTGAAGTTATCTCAGCCCTCGCGCATGCTGCATGTTATGATTCAGCAGATACTGTTCATGTTCTCCTCCGGCATGGCATTGATTGCTCTTCTGAAGATGTATTTGGAAGGACTACTGACCAGTTTGCCCATCATCGTGGTTTTATTAAGTAAGTGTTTACATTAAAATGTTAGCTATGTTACCTGAGGATTAAAATAATTTAACTGCTGCTTCTTCTGTAACAGGTGGGATTTCATAGTTTGGGTAGGCAGTTGTGGAATGGTATTGCGGTAGTCCACAGCATCGGTCAGAAATCAAGCCATGACTAGACTAGTTGGGAGTAGCAGTGGGCACTTTTCAATCTTCATCCTTAGGGATTCTAATGTGATCTACTTCATTCCAGCAAAACTCTACAAAATCATGTCACATGTCTGATTTTTCTGACTACTTATTTGCATTTAGAAAAGTTCATTTTAGCAGAAAATCCTGTACTTTCCCCTTAGATGCTATCGCCTATCTTTCCCCCTTGAATTTTCTAAAAAACTAAGCAATGAGTTCTTGAAATCCATGAAAGACAGTTCTTTTTCACAAGTAGTATGGAGGGCAAATGGTGACAGACATTCTAATCATTATTTTGTCTCCATTGATTCTGTTGCTGCAGTGTTGCTCCTGAAACTGCTCTTGTAGTCTGGTCACTATTGACCATTGCTCCCAGGATGCCTCTGCTGATCCAGATTCCTCCATCTCCATGGTGATTTCCACTAGGACTTCAATGTCACTACTTTCTTTAGTTCATATACATATAGTCATATGCTCAGCCACTATGTTCTTGCAGCAGCACCTCCAAGCTTTAGCCACACACATCCTTATTCCCTACTCAAAAACTGTAGAACCCATATCTTAGCCTACACCTTGACCATGAATTACCTTTTGAGGATCTTGTCTGTCTTTTTTGTTAACAGGTGTTATTTGGACCCAATCTCAGCTATCAGAGAAGTTGAAGAGTCATGCAGGAAGTGATAAGATTATCCTTTCTCTTTTGGTACCAGATCTGTACCCCAAAGCTGCTTTACCTCATGTGGGACACATTTTTTAGGTTGTGGAAAGTGCCATATTGTCCTTCCCAGAGTAGTGGGTGCTAACTTGTCTGAGGTTCATTAAGGTTGATCCCTCAAATAATCTGTTTTTCATAATAGTGAAAACCTCCCAAGTGATTTGTGTCTATGAGAAGTTTCAATTTTTTTTTTCAGGTTCTACTTTACAAGGAGGTAATCCAATAGAATGGTTAGTTGTTTGTTAGGAAAGCTAAACCCCATCTGTGACTCTTCAGTTTCCATGTATTATAAAAACAGGTTGTCTTCCAGGTCAATTGGATATGAACCTGGGGATTACACATCATTCTAAGGACGATATACTAATTATGAGTTTTAAGAAGTAGAGAAGGAATAGAACTAGTCAAAACCAGGCTTGGCTTTTTAGTTTTCTGTTCTTCATGTGATTGGTTACAATTACAGGGGACAATTATATTATCTAATGAAGTAATATATTTATAAATATAGTTACAAAATCTGTAGTAGCTGAGATGAATTCTAAGCCCCAAGGGAAGAGCCATTACTAGCCAAAATATAACATTTGGTTGTTAGATCCTATAAAAAAGCACAAATTTAATTTAGATTGGTATCCCAAGTTCTACCAGTAAAATTCAGAAAGAAATTATTCCATTGCTTCAGTATTTCTCTGTGCATTAGTTTTTTTTTTGTTTGTTTGTTGTTTTTGGGGTGTGGTGGGTATATTAAATTTCCTAATAACTCTGTGAATGGGACAGCCAGATAACTGTTTTACAGGGGAAAAGGGAGCCAAAGGGAAGTGGTTTGTCCAGGATCAAATGGCTATTTGAAACTTGACATACAGATGCTTTCCATATTTTTAGCTAACTCTAATTACTGCACTCTACAGCCCCTTTTCATCTTTAAGTTACCTGTTTGATTAAAAACAAATTGTAGCACTTAACACATTTGAAGTATATGGGATCATTAAAGTTTTGATATTATCTGTTACTACCTGAAATATTGTAAGAATAAAAATGTTGTTCACATAAGTATTAAAATTAGCAATTTTATTAATTACCTTTCTTTACATACAGGAATCAGAAAATTATACTTGCCTATAAAAGTAAAAAGGACAAAGAGAACAAAATGAATGAAAAGAACAGAAAAGAAGAAAAGAAGAAAAACGATAAAAAGAAGGAAGAGAATGATCTAGGTAAGACTTCAGATAGTGAATTACTCTTGGTGGTGCTACCACAGAGGAAAAAATAAGAATACAGGAATTTTGATAATGAAAGAGCAATGAAAGAGGTGTACAAATTGCATATATATTTAAAATTTCTTAATAGTTTTCTTCTCAGAATTAAAGAAATTACTTGTAGTCATTTGAAATCTGAGACAGTATTGCCTTTCTAAAAAAAGTTCTAAAAATTTAAGTTTTTATATATTTCCTCTAATCACATTAAAACAAATAGGACTTCTACAAGAAAGCGATTATAAAGAAAAAAAAAAAAACTCAAAAACCAAAACAAATAGGACTTGTTTTAAAATATGTTTTTTTTTTTTAAAGATTTATTTATTTATTTATTTATACAAGCCCTGGGTACACTCAGAAGGGTGAGAGAATTCACCAGAGCCAGAGTGGGGAGCAGAACAGGCAGAACGACAAAGTACACTGCTGAGGGGAGCAGCTGGCGCAGCAGGAGAGGTCTGCGCACCATGTGGGATGCTCCCAGACGGCCGGGGATAGAATCGGCGCTGCAGAGGCTGGGCGCTGCTTTGCAGCCCAGTGCTCAACCACTGCCCCACTGGGGAGGCTTATTATTTTTATTTATACAAGAACTGGGGTACAGGCCAGAGGTGCAGGGTTTGAGAGGATTCACCAGAGAGAATGGGGAGAGGAACAGGCAGATCTACTGAAATACACTGCTGAGGGGAGCAGCAGGAGAGGTAGGAGAGGTCTGCTGCGCCATGTGGGTATCTCACTGGTCAGCCAGGGTGGGTATCTCCCTGGCCAGCCGGGGATGGAACCCGGTCTGCAGAGGCTGCTGACAGCTTCACAGTGCTGCACTCAACCCACTGCGCCACCAGAGAGGCCTCATGCTTGTGATTTATTATAGTGAAAGGATGCAAGGAAAAATCAGCAAAGTGAAAAGATGTCTTGGGCAAAGTCTGAAGGAAAACAGGTGCAAGCTTGTAAGCATCTTTTCCCTGTGGCATTCTCAGAATGTGCCTAGTTCCTCCATCTCAAAATATGACAGCACATGTAAAGTGGTGTCTGCCAGCCCCGTGTCTCAGACCTAGTGCTCCAGGGTTTTGCTGCAGCCTAGACATCCTCTCCCTAGCATGTACTGAAATTCCACATGCCCAGAAAGAAAGCAAGTGTTCAGCAGAAACCACATTGTTTGTACACATAATTTAGCAGTTGGGGAGTAGAGGGAACCTTCCCCAAATCTACTTTCCCAGACACTCACCAAGTGTCAGCCATTTCAAGCAGGAATTTCTAAGGAGAGATGTCTCAGGCTCACTGTGGGAAATCTTTCTACATAGTAGTTAATGCTAACCTTAATGTATGGCTTTATCTTAAAAATTGTATTTTAATAGGTAATATGATGTTATAACATGGTATTTGTTTCAGTTGCACTACCCACATTAAATTACAGTGCCGCTTACATTTTTGATTTTTGATGGGTACTTAAAGGTATTTATACATAAATTACTGTGGTTAGTATAAGTAATTACAATGTGTTCTTTATATGTTCTTACTCTTTCAGGATAACTCTGAGACAAAATAAGCATAGTGAGTTCTGATTTAAAATTAAAATGAAAATTGCTTATTAGGTAGATGATCTAATTTGATTCTTATTATGCTAAACCCCATTGCAATTATAAAATAGCATAGTCAAAGATGTTTATCAGATTTTGCCACTTAAGTTTAAAATTAAAAGAGGTTATTTTATATATAATCATGTACATCAGCTAGGGAGATAATATCCGTATTTGCTTATTTTATTTTCATTTTTAAAGTGACTGTGCCTTGATAAATTATTATGTGGTAATAGCAGGTCAGAGGAAACCCTTTGAAAAAGTAAGTCTTTAGAGAAGTTTTAGGTTTACAGCAAAACTGAGCAGAAAGTACAGAGTGCCCGTATATCCTGGCTCCCACACATGTGCAGCCAAATGTGCTGTTGACATCTTGCACCACAATTGTACCTTTATTAAAATATGTGAGTCCACACTGACTCATCATTGTCACCCAGAAGTCATAATTTACACTAGGGTTCACTCTTGGTGTTGCGTATTTTATGGATTTTGAAAAAGGTATATTGACATGGATCCACAATTGTAGCATTGTACAGAATACAGAATAGTTGCATTGCTCTAAACATCCTCTGTGTTCTATCTGCTCATCTCTCCCTTCTTTCTAAACCCCAGAAACCACTGATCTTTTTACTGTCTCCATAGTTATGCCTTTGTCAAAATTTCATATAGATGGTATCATACAGCTTATATCTTGAATGCTTAAAATGTTCTCATTCAAGATGTTCTTTGTTCTTTATGGTTTTTGCCACTGTTCATAAGCATAGCATGTGACAGTAATGCCTTACAAAATAAAAATCCTGATTTCTATAAATGTTGAATGCATAATGGGGAGGGTTGAGAAAAATGACATCATTCACTACTATGCAGCATTAACTGAACCATCCTACTCTATGAAGTATATCCAGAGAGACTATTTATGGAAGGAGATAGTCTCCACAGGCTGTACTTTATCAAACTAGAGTCACAGTCTTTCATACTTAGCTTGCGGTAAGTATGAACACAGTAAAAGTGTTTCCTGTTTTTCCTGCTGCATTGTATATTGTCTCTGGACCAAGTTTCCTTGGTTTTTTAAATTGACGACATATCATTATTTTACATCCTTGTTTGTTTTCTCAAAGGATTTGAGGCTTTCTTCTCAAAGATGTCACTATAGTTTTCCTGCCACCAAAGCACCCAGAGTCCTCCATCACAGTCCATGTTTCCTCGTAAACCAAGCGGTGTTGACTAAAAACCTGGAGAAGTTGTGTTATGTCACAGCAAAATTATTTTACTCTCCTCTAAGTATTTCTAATGGTGGATATCCAGAAGAATCGTGTTATGTAGGTTTGACAATGTCAGTTTATGATGCTGATTCTGCTGATGATACCATTTTGTGTCAGTTTTATAGGTTTGACTAGAATTATGGTCACTGTAAATAACAGTTCACTGTTGGTACTAAATGTCAGTAAATATATTTTGATAAGTGATATCAAATATCTTGCTTTCGATAAATATAAAGGAGGGGGGAGCCCAAGAGTTCTTTCTAGCATTGTCTCCAAGTTGGTCCCTAAGGAATATTTGTTAGCTGTCTTCTACATTTAATATTTTATGTTATCTACTGTTGATTAAAATGTGTTTTTTTTCTTTAATAGCAAAAATGAATGCTCACAAGGATACTGAAAAGAGGTAGGATTTTACAGATTTTAAAAATGTCTTAACTGATGGAATGCAGAGAAAAGCAGTCAACATTTGTTGCATGTTTTATTCCAGGCTAGACACTGTGTTATGTGCTTCACATTTGTTATCTCATATAGTTATTTGAATAGCTTTGCAAAGTAACTGCTGTTACAGCCCACTTTTTACCAATTAGGCAACAGCTTCAGGAAGCATCGCATGTGACAATAATGCCTTACAAATTAGATAGTTTGTAAGGCAAACTTAGTTCATCCACAATTCCATAGTTAAGAAGGTATTTGCTCCATGACTTGACCATTAGCCTGCCTGGCTTCCCTGTCCACTGTCTTGTCCCTAGGTGCTTGTGTAGCTCTGGCATGAATATATAGGCCCAACTCAAACAACTCAGAAAGTTCAATTTAGTTATGTGCTAATTTTTATTTTCAGGTTTCCCTAAGAAGCTGGCTTAGTCCAGGCATTTGTCCCAATACATTTAACAATGGCAGTGGTAACTAAAACTTTGCATTTGCCATCAAAAGTTTTAGGGCATATCTCAGTTAGCTATGGTCATAGACTGCAGGTTTTACATCAGCAAGACTCAATCATGCAGGTCTTCTTAGGTGTAGAGATATTTTATGGTCCTTGAGAGAAATTGTTCTTCTTTAGTTGAAGATTATCTGTGGTTTATAGAACAGCTTATGTTAACCTCAGCATCTATTTAGAGGATATTTCTCATTGATTTCTATACTTTATGACTTCACAGTCTGGTATAATCATTAGGCTAGTAGCCTTGGCTAGTACTCTGTATATTTTTTCATTTTTGGTGTACCTTTTTTATTATTCTTCCATGACTTTCTATAAGTTCTGTAAGCTTTTCTTGATTTTTTTTTTTTTTTACTTTCTTCTCTGCTGTTCTTGATGATTGTTTTGTTCTATTTTTTTCTACTTCTACCAGGAGTTAGTCTCCATTTTTCTATAACAAAATAAAAAGCATGTAGAATTTCAGAATTTTAAAGAATCTTAGAGATTCAGTCACTCAAAACACCCTGTAGTACTTCAGCCTATGTTTGTCTTCTAAGGCAAATAGCTGTTCAAATGAATAATTTGAAATTCAAAGAGATTAAACTGATTTCTTTGGGTATGGCATATGGCAAAAATGAGATTTAAATTCAGATTTTTCCTTTTGAAAAGAGATTGTCTCCAGGTGAGTTTTTAAGAATAGAGAGGTGGGAATTGGGTCTAGTGAACGCAAAGGAAGAAGATAAGAATGAATTAGCAGAGGCGGCCAAACTTCAAGAACACCACCACCGAGTTGATAGGAATAAGGGTTTTAGAAAAGAGTTACAAAATATTGGGGTTTATGCAAGTTATATAAAGAGAAACTACAGGAACAAGCAAGTTGGGAATAGTAAGTAGAGGCATATTAAATAGAAAGTTTAGTGGAGACATAAATAGTTTGCTGCTTTTTTGTTTGTTGAGTTGAGGGAACTAGCATACTTCATTTATATCAAAACACATAAAACCAATATGAGCCACTGGGTAGTGTCTCTTTACAGAAAATAAGATTGTGATATCCTCCTCCACCCCAAGTTAGAAAAGCTGCCTTAGATCTCCCACACCAACTACGGTAGTTGAGATTACTAACCTACATAGATTTTTCACCTATGGCAGGTGTTTCTTAGTCTCGCCTCTCTTTCCAGTTCACCAATGTCCCTGTCCATGTGCTGGCAGGGTTGCACAGAGCTAGGATGACTGTCAGGTCAGTCACAGGGCCTCATCTGGCTGCTTGGTCACAGGCCTATGTTGGTAGTGAGAGCATAAGCTCTGTTGAGCTTATTTTCCAGCAGCAGGGAAATGACCTACTCTTGGTCATTTGAGCTCAGCCTTGTTTCTGGAATCTGTGCCTTCATAGGTTGAAGATTTAGAGGTTGGAGACTGCCATTGAGCCTGGTCGATGTGGGGGAATGGGAGTAGTAAGGGAGTAGTAGTAATGGGAGTAGTAAGGGAGATATTTAGTAAAGGGAGTAGTAAGGGAGATATTTAAATTGTATGCAAGGGAAATAGTGGCAGAACTCAGGACATTGTCTTTGCTGCAGTAGTCTCTCTCCTTGGGTATCTGAGTACTTATGAACATTTTCAAAGGCTTGCCAGTTTAATGGGACCTGAAAAAGGCAGGACCTAAATAGGAAAAATGATCAGAATTCATAATTTTTAATGTTTTAATTCCTCTGGAATTAGTTAATTATTCTTTGACTTCAGTACATTTAGTTTTCAAACATTTTAGGGAACTCCCTATATAATTTTAGAGTAAAGGGAAGGAATGAATCCTAATAAGTGGTTTGCATGCTGAAGGAACAAGACTGCTATTTTTGACTGACATAGATTGGTCTTTGAACCAAGGACAGGTTATGAAGAAGAAACAGTATATCTTTCTTCTTTTAGGTCATCAGATTTATTGTAGTTCAGATAATAAACATTATGCCATCTATTAATTGGATTTTCAATTTAAGCTTCAGTAATTTTTGTGAGAACTACTTTTTTTCCTCAGAAGCTGTAATGTTTTGTTATGGGCACTAAGAATGGAATTTTATTGGATATTTCACAGGTTGGGGGAAATAGAGGCAGAAATAGAAACAAAAGTTGTTTTTTTTTTTTAAACTGACCCCAAATTTGAATTATATAAAGAAAATTAATATAGGTAGGTAGCAAAGTTTTACTTGATTCTTCAATGTTGAAATGAAATTTTTATTGTATATTTTATCTCTAAAGGCGTCCCATGAAACTAAACTTTGAGGATTCATGTGCTACATTATCCGAAAGCATAGATTTTGAAACTAAGGTAATGTGTGCTCTTGTGAAATTTTCTGCTCTGAATTTAGTTTCCATTTTTTATCTCTGTGTGGCGTTCATTCATGAATTATTGCCCCAATGGTTTACTCTTTCTTTCTTGAAAGAAGCTGAATTTATTAATTCAATTTTTAATGTTTACTGGGGTAAATTTGATTTATAACACTGTATATATTTTAGAGATATAGTTTCACACCTCAAAAAATATAATTTATTATACCACACCCACCACTAAAGCCTCTATAATCCTGCACCATATTCACTGGGCCTCATCTGCACTTCACTTCCTTTCTGCCCCTCTGGTAGCCTTAGTTCTACAGCCACAGTTTAAGGGTTCATTTTGGTTTGTTCTCTTACTTTGTTTCTTTATTAAATTCTACAGATAAGTGAAATCATCTAGTGTTATCTTATAATCATGAAAGATATCGAAAAAGAATCAAAATGAGAGAAATTGTTATAAAAACCTGACAGATATAGTGAGGTTGAGTGAGAGCAGGAATTTTATACCATAAAATTGGATGAAAATACTTTTTTTAAAATGTAAATTAAGAAAGCCAGGTAATAAAAAACAATGCTCATGTATTCCTGAATTTCTTAAAAGTGATTTTTATGAGGAACTGAAAGAAAATTAATTTTTTTATGCAAGTAACGGTTTCCAACATTGTATATGATTCAGGAGTATGGGTTCACGCCTCTCCAGATGTATGTTTCCACACCACACCATCTAAAATCCCAGCCGTCTAAAATTACAAAAGACACAACACCAAGGCATCCTCAATCCTCCACCAGTCAGTGGTTCCCTTCCCCTTTGGTAGCCTCCTTTCTGAAGTCCAGTCTCCAGGGTTTGTTTTGGTTCAGTTTTATCTTTTCCTTTGTTTTTTCTGTAGTCCACATACCCGGGAATCAAATTGCTGGTATTTGTTTTGTCTGTCACTTATGTTGCTTAGCATAATTAATCCAGTTCTACACGCACTTTCACTGAAAGAAAATCAACCCATCCTTTTAAGTTTAGGTAAGTGGTATCTGATCTTTAATGTAGCACTGCTGTATTCATTGGTAATGCAAAGTGAATTGTCTTTCAGGTCTCAACAGATTTATCTTGGGTTATGAACTTTTGGCTCTTCTGTTTCTTTTGGTTTCTAGCTTATCTTACAGTTTGTTATACTTAATTGAGGGAACTATCTTCTCTTTTGGGTTGGTATAGTCTTGGTGTAAATGTTTTGATCTTTTAGAAAATAAAGAGAAGAAATACGTAAACATTTTGTTTTCTTATTAATTAGAATTAAATTTTCTAATTCTAGAAATGAAGTTCTTAATCTCCCATTAAGTGAAAAAATACATTTTAAGCTGTGCCAATCTTCAAAGAGAATCTCTAGAAATCACATGTTTTCTGGAAGGATTCTGATTCTTCTTCTGATGATATCTGCATGTAGTGGACACATAAGTACACATCAAATGCATGAAATCACAATTTATGATCTTTTTCCTTTTTTTAGATTGCATTATCCTTTATTGAGGCAATGTTGTTTTACAACACTGCTTATGATTTCAATTAGTTTTACCATGGAGTCTTAGGGGTTCTCTATGTATATTATCCCATCAACTACAAATAATCAAAGCATTATTTCTTTCACAATTTGGATTTTTTATTGATTTCTCTTGCCCAGTTACTCTGTCTAGGAATTGTAATGTATTGAAAAGTAGTGGTGAAAATGGACATCCTTGTTTTGTTCTAAATCTTAAAGGGAAGGCTTTTAGTTTCTCACCATTAAGCATGATATTGACTGTAGGTTGTCATATATGGCTTTTATTATGTGATGATATGTTCCATTTATCACAGTTTTTGCAAGGGTTTTCCTCAAAAATGGATGATGAATCTTATCAAATGCTTTCTCAGCATCGATTGACATGATCATGTGTTTTTTTCCTTTTCTTCTTTTTGTCGATGTGGTGTATTACATTGATTTTCAACGTTGAACTATCCTTGTGTTCCTGGTATAAATCTCACTTGGTCATGGTGTATAATCATTTTAATGCATTGTTGGATTTGGAATGCTAAGATTTTATTGAGGATTTTTGCATGTATGTTAATTAGGGAGATTGATCTGTAGTTTTCTTTCTTTGTGTTTACTTTGGTTTTGGTGTTAATGTAATGTTGGTCTCATAAAATGTGTTTGGAAGAATTATTTCTTAATTTTTTGAAAGAGGATGAGCATGGTAGGTACCAGTTCATCTTTGAAGGTTTGGTAGAACTCACTTGTGAAGTCATCTGGTCCTGCGCTTTTGTTGTTTAGGAGAGTTTTGATTACTGTTTCAATTTCCTTGCTTGTGATTGGTTTGTCCAGATTTTCTATTTTTCCTATTCAGTCTTGGATGATTGTATAATTCTATTCTTGGATGATTGTCCATTTTGTCTGGTTTGTTGAATTTGTTTGCATATAAATGTTTAGAGTAATCTCTTATTATGCTCTGAATTTCTGCAGTGTCTGTTGTAACTTCTCTTTCATTTTGGAGGATTCTTCCTCTTTGTTTTAGTGAGCCTTGCTAAAGGTTTGCTTCTTTTATTTTTTCGAAGAACCAGCTTTTTGTTTCATCAGTCTTTTGGGTTTCTTGATTTCCATTTCATTTTATTTCTGCTTTCTGTTTTATCACATCCTTCCTTCTACTGGCTTTTGGATATTTTGTTCTTTCTTGAGATGAAGAACAAGGTTGTTTGTTTGGGCTCTTTCTAGTTTATTAGGCCTATATTGCAGTATACTTCCCTTTTAGAACTGTTTTGCTCTGTCCCATACATTCTGGAATGCTGTGTCCTCATTATCATTTGCCTCTAGTTGTTTTTTAATTTCTCTTTTTTAACCATATATATATATATATTTTAAGATTTATTTATTTATACAAGCAATGGGAACAGCCAGAAGCGCAGGAGGGTGAGAGAATTCACCAGAGCCAGAGCGGAGATCAGAACAGGCAGACTGAGAAGTAAACTGCTGAGTGGAGCAGCGGGCCGCAGGAGAGGTCTGTGCACCATGTGGGACCCTCACCTGGTGGCCGAGGATCGAACCGGCGCTGCAGGGGCTGCGGGCAACTTCGCAACCCAATGCGCAACCACTGCGCCACCAGGGAGACCCATGTGTTTTAATTTCTTCCTTGATTTCTTCATTAACTCAGTGGTTGTTAAGTAGTGTATTGCTCAGTCTCCAAGTATTAATGTGATCCCTTCTTTTCTTTTTTGGTTGATTTGTAGTTCGATACCTTTATGGTCAGATAAGATAGTTGCTACGGCTTCTGTCTGCATGAATTTGTTGATGTTTGTCTTGTGACCCAGTCAGTAGTAGATTCTGGAGAATAACCCATGGGCACTTGAGGAAAATGTGTACTTAGCTTATTTGGGGGGGTTTAGTGCCCTGCAAATGTCTATTGGAGCCACCTGGTCTAGTTCTTTGTTTAGGGCAAATATGGCCTTATTTATTTTCTCTCACACTAATTTGCCCATTAGCATGGGGATATTGAAGTCTCCAAAGACATACATGTTGTGTCATGCTGAATAAATGACAGGAGTCTTGGAGTAGTTGATGAAAGACAGGGTACTGCTGCTCAACTGGCAGAGAGCAGAGACCTGATGTTTTTTTTTTTTTGTTATTATTGGCTCAATAATCCTATTGTTGGAGGAAAGGAGATACAGTCCAACAACCTAACTCATACAAGGAGGTGAGGGCAGAAGTGATTAGCACAATCCATTTACCCAGTTACGGAAATCAAGACCCTTAAGCATCAACACCCAGATTGGGGGGCACAACACCCAGAAACTATCAGACTGCTATAGGGGGGCACAGACCAACCACCCACAAAGATTAGCCCCTCCCTGAAGATTATAAAACCTAACACTTCCCCCCAATGTGGCAGCACTCTGTCTGCCCACCTGTGACTATGCAGGTGCTTCTTTTCACCAACCCTGTCCCTCTGCAGGGCAACAGCCTTCCTGCCTTCCCGTGACCTGTACCATGCCATGACTTTTCCTCATTGACCTCCCTCAGTGGAGGCAGCTCTCCTCAATGCCACCAGCCTGCAACCATGCAGGCCTCTCTCAGCAAACCTGTCCCTTTTGGGGCAGCTCTTCTGCCTGCTTGTGTCTATGCAAGTGTCTTCTTTTTTTTAAGAATTATTTATTTTTATACCAGAACTGGGGTACAGGCCTGTAGGGTAAGGAAAAATGTCAGGCTTTTCTGCCCTCCCGCCATCAGAATAGATGATGGATCCTTGTGGTCCTGAATGCATGCCTGAATGCGGGCACCTGGAGTAGGGTGTGGGCATAGGTAGATGGGGTTCACCTGGGCTAAGACTGGGCTTTTAAGGGCGGCATCACGGGGATGCCAGCAGCAGCAGCAGAAGCCGAAAGAGAAGCCAAGAGAAGGCTGGAGAGCCCAGAGTGAAGACCTGCTGGGGGCTGGGAGGCCTGCCAGCCTACCAGCCCCCCAGCGCCCCTGCCTGCCGTGTACCTTGTAATCCCAATAAAAACCTGCAAAACCACTGAGAACTCTGACTCCTCCTTCACCCGGTCTGCTGGATCAGAAAACCTGCACTGTGTCCTGTCCAGCCCTTTACAAGGCCAGATGTGCGGGAGGGTGAGAGGATTCACCAGACAGAGAAGGGAACAGAACAGGCAGACTGACGAAATACATTGCTGAGGGGAGCAGCGAGCGAGATAGGAGAGGTCTGCTTTGCCATATGGTATGCTCACTGGCCGGCCGGGATCAAACCTGCACTGCAGAGGCTGCAGACAGCTTCACAGCACTGTGCTCAACTGCCTGCACCACCAGGGAGGCCCTATGCAAGTGTCTTTTAAGGGAGAACTCAGAGGAAAGTCCACAGGAATGGAGGAAGCAGACCCCATCATGGATGAGTGCCTCAAAGAGCCTGAACCTGTCATGGACAGATTACAGTGGGGGCAGCCATGGGCATACCCCCAGAGTGGGGGCAGCCACAGGTTTGCCCCAGGGGAGTAATCCTATTTTTGTGGACGTCCCCGCATTGAGGAGGAACTCCCCTAGACCTGAGCATCCTCAGGCCTCAACATCCTATCTGTCCGTGGCTTTCCCTCTTCTCTGGGTGGAAGGAAGGCTGCCTCTGAATTCCTATTTAAGAAGGATAGCTTGCATTTGGCCCACATATGGCTGATCTTACTACCATTTAACAAGAAATACCTGTGGCATTTAAGTTGAGTTACAATGCAGGACCAAGAGACCTAGCTCTGACACTAAGATCTAAGATAGCTCACTGGATTTGTCTTAGTCCCTCACAAATCTTGAAGGTAAGGCAGCTATAACAAGAACCTTTAGAGTTGAACCTCAAGTTAAAGGCTTGGGCCCACTTATTAACCAAGGAGAGGAAATCTTGTCCCCATAGCAAGGGAAGGAGACTATCAAATTACCAGTGACATAGGAAGACACTTGAATGACAGGGATTCAGAGGGGAAGCTCTGAGACGGGGAGCGCTACCTGAGCAAGAAAAAGTCTGGATGGGTTACTGGCTACTTATGGTCATTGACTTGCAATTGATTACAATGAAAAGGAAGCAGTGAGATTGTGGTTCTGTTACAGGGCAGGGGGCGGGGCACCCCAGAGCCCGCAAACCTGCCTGCTCTAAATAGGTTCTGCCATCCGTCGCATTAGCACAAAACATATGAGACTTTAATGAAAAGGAACTTGTAAGGGCAGGAATGGACACAGGGCAGGTTTTCTGATCCAGCAGCAGACCGAGTAAAGAGAGAGTTCTGAGCCCTCAGTGGCTTTTGCAGGCTTTTATTGGGATTTATCAGGTACACAGCAGACAGGGATGCTGGGGTGCCGCGAGGCTGGCAGGCCTCCCAGCCCCCAGCAAGTCTTTCCTCTTTCTGGGCTCTCTGGTGATCTCTGCTGCTCTCATGGTTCTTCATGCTTCTCTGCTTCTACTCATCTTCTGCTGGCGTCCCCATGACAGGTGGGGAATGTGGCTTGTGGAGGAGCCCACAGCCAGAGAGAGGACCCAAGAGAGGCCACATGGGGAGCTTGTATCCACAGATCCCCAAACCATGTGCTTGTGCAATGGGTTGGCCTGAGTGCAGGGGTCTGCATGTCACATTGGTGGCTATGAAAGCTGAGTGTTGGAGTGACCGCAGAAGAAAACCTTGAGGATTGGGTGATTACCCCCAAAGTACAGGATCGCCAATTCAGGAGTGAGTGCATCCTGGGGGTGGATCCAGTGTGTGGCTTGTGGCCGAGACCATAGCCGGAGAAGGCCAGGAAGCCTGACAGCTCCTGGTGTGTGACGGCAGATGCCATGAGTGGTTCCCCTTCCTCATATGAGCAGTGCCTTCAGCAGCAGAAGTGGTGGATTATCTGCTGGTGCCAATAATTGTCTTTTGCCACTAGGTTGGTGCCCTGCCTGGACTAATTTGTGTTGTGTTGTATTTTGCTATATTGTGATGTATTTCATTTGCTTTTGTGGGCCATGGCTGGAGTGTTGATATTCGCCAAGAGAAACATGTATATGATTTGTATAGACTGTCTGGCAGAAAACCCTGAGGGGGTGGATTGTAGGGTAAGGTAAAAGTATCAGGCTTTTCTGCCCTCCAGAACTCTCTCCTCCTTTACTCAGTCCCCCAAGGGCAGGTTCCTCAACTCCTCACCCTCACTCAACCATGAGCAGGGCATCACCCACAGGTGATTTTTAGAGACTCACTGGCCTTCCTCAGCTTACTTAGTGCTTAATAGCTGCTCAGGGCTTCTCAATCTCAGTACCAGCTTTTGTTTTCTCAGTTGGCTTTTTCTCTGCCTGGCTGCAGAGAACTTGCGAGGGCTTCCTCCCTCAGCCAAGTGTGGGCTTTTATACCAAGGCCCACTGGCCATGTCTTGATTTTAAATGATACCATCCACCCCCAGGGTCCCCAAAACATATCACACTTGCCAAGATCCTCCGCCTTCTGGTGGGATTGTTAGTCCATTAGTCCAAGTTCATTGGCTTTTCCCTTTGTCCACACTGGCGAGCTCTGAATTGTGGTCCTTTCTTCCCCGACGATTCTTGCTGCCTCTGGGGTCGTTGGCTGGTCCTCTCGGGCATCTCCTCCTCCAGGCATGGTCTCATCCAGCTCCTGGACCTTGTCCATATCCTGTGCCGCCATGACACATCCAGCGTTGTCACAGGCAAACACAGTCTGCTACTCCTCAGTCCCTCCAGGTCTTCGGAGGGCTCCATACCTGTCTGCATGGATCATCTTGCTGACTTACGCCAAATGTAGGGGCAGGAAGGACACAGGGCAGGTTTTCTGATCCAGCAGACTGAGTAAAGGAGGAGAGAGTTCTGGAGCCCTCAGTGGCTTTTTCAGGCTTTTATTGGGATTTACCAGGTAAATCACAGCAGGCAGAGATGCTGGGGGGCTGGGAGGCTGGCCGGCCTTGCAGCCCCCAGCAAGTCTTTTCTCTTTCTGGGTTCTCCGGTGATCTCTGCTGCTCTCGTGGTTCTTCATGCTTCTCTGCTTCTACTCGTCTTCTGCTGGCGTCCCCGTGACACCCAGTCTTAGCCCAGGTGAATCCCATCTACCTATGCCCACACTATTCCAGGTGCCGCCATCAGGCATGTATTCAGGACCGCAGGGTTCCGTCATCTATCCTAATGGCAGGAGGGCAGAAAAGCCTGATACATTTACCTTACCCTCCAGAACTTTAATACAATTCGTAAGCAATACAGGAAAGGCAAAGAATATTGTTTCTAAATCAAGCACCCAAAGTTACCCGTCCCCTCGTGGGTAAAAGTCCACCCAAGCAGGATTGGCCCAGAACAAGGCCCCAAAGCCTGCCACAAGTCTAAAGCATCTTCCAGTGGGGACCCACAGAAAAGGATCAGAAACAACCAGACAAGTCTGGGGGGGGAAAGAGCAAAATCAAAATCAAGACAAAAACTGCCATTGTCACCTCCCCACGGGTCTCTCAAATGTTTCAACCAATCCACAACCAAAAGGCAAGTTTCTTCACATGTCTCTCAGCTCCTTGTGCCTCCTTCAGGCCTCCTTCTGGCTCTCCATCCTGATTCCTTCCTTCCTCAGAGTCGGCTGCTTCTCTTCCTGCTCAGCTCCACCCTCCTTTTGGGTGGGGCAGGAAACCTGGAACCTCCCCCTTTCCTGGGGACCACCTGTTACAGTTCGAGTTAGGGAAAAGCAGTAGAAAACTGGTCATGAAAAGCAAGTCCAGGTCTCATTTTTACAATCCTAAGAGGTGGAGAGCCGTGGGGTGGGACATGTGGAATGCTTATTACGAGTTTCTGTGTTGCTGCACCTTTTGTCTTACGGTTGGTGGGCTAGAGCTAAGCGGGATGCACACCAACTTATCCTTTCACGGGAGTCTTCTAGAAAGTGGCAGCCGGCCCTAGTGGCCTTTTACATGGCCACCCATGCCCACTATTTTTTTTTTTTTTTGTGATGAAAGCAAGACCTGGTTTGAAGACAGAACTCAGGAGCCAGCTCTGTTCCCCAGGTAGAGAGGGAATGGTGGCTCAACTGAGACTGATTAGCAATGGAGTGAGGCAAAGAGAGAGGCATGAGGCATTCACTCGGTTGGGCCTAGGGCAACTAGAAGGTCGGATCTCCACGTTTTGGGACCCGCCAAAGAGTAGCCTTGCCCTGAGCCCCTCAGTCTGTGTAGGACAGCCAGACAGTGACCAAACACCAACTCCTCTCAAAAAGGTTATAATAGCATGTAGAGGAAACTGGAGAAATCCTACTGATGCCATGAAAAACTAAACGTTGGGAGCTGTAGGGTAAGGACAAATGTCAGGCTTTTCTGCCCTCCCGCCACCAGGAAAGATGATGGATCCTTGTGGTCCTGAATGCATGCCTGATGGCGGGCACCTGGAATAGGGTGTGGGCCTAGGTAGATGGGATTCACCTGGTCTGAGACTGGGCTTTTAAGGGCGGTGTCACGGGGACGCCAGTAGAAGCCAAGAAGCCGAGAAGCAGCAGAAGCCGAGAGAGAAGCAGAGAACACTGGAGAGCCCAGATAGAGTGAAGACTTGCTGGGGGCTGGGAGGCTTGCCAGCCTCCCGGCCCCCCAGCACCCCTGCTTGCCATGTACCTGGTAACCCCAATAAACGACCTGCAAAAAACCACTGAGGATTCTGAATTCTCCTTTACCTGGTCTGCTGGATCCTAGAAAACCTGCACTGTGTCCATTCCTGACCCTTTAGGCACCAAAATTATGTGGTTTTTTGGAGTGCAGGGTCCTTGGGTTCACTCTGGGGAAGGTTTCACCAGAGATCCCATTTCAGCAACACACGGTGAGTTTCTTCATGAGACAGAGATGGTGGTTATATTTATTTTTTTAAAGATTTATTTTATTTATGCAAGAACCAAGGTACAGGCCAGAGGTGTGGGGGGTGAGAGGATTCACCAGAGACAGTGGGAAAAATAACAGGCAGAATAACTGAAACACAATGCTGAGGGGAGCAGCGGGCGAGACAGGAGAGGTGTGCTGCACCATGTGGGTTGCTCCGCAGCCGGCAGGGATTGGAACCAGCACTGCAGAGGCTGCAGACAGTTTCACAGCACTGTGCTCAACCGCCAGCGCTGCCAGGGAGGCCCCGGTAGTTATATTTAAAGAGCAGGTTTATTAGAAAAGGGATAGGACAATATACCATGGAATATTACTCAGCATTCAAAAAAGATAAACACATGCAATTTGCAGCAACATGGATGGCGCTGGAAGGGATCATGCTCAGCGAAATAAGCCAAAAAGAAAAAGAAAAATACCGGATGGTCTCACTCATATCAGGAATCTAGAAAACTTAAATAAGCGACCAGGAAAATGAATATAAGAAAGTGAAAATCAAAATCAACAAAAAACTATGAACCAGAGACACTTTTTGGGGGGTGGGGGGCGGGAGGGGAAGGATTGGGGTCAGAATGGGGCATTTGCAATTGTATGGGGGAATATAAAAATAAAATTTAATATTAAAAAAAAAAAAAAGAAAAGGGATAGGACAGTAAAAGACACTTGCATAGACACAAGCGGGCAGAAAGAGCTGCTCCAAAAGGGACAGGTTTGCTAAGAGAGGCCTGCATGGTTGCAGACTGGTGGCATTGAGGAGAGCCGCCTCCACTGAGGGAGGTCAGTGAGGAGAAGTCCCGGCATGGTATAGGTCATGGACAGGCAGGAAGGCTGCTGCTCTGCAGAGGGACAGGGTTGGTGAAAAGAAGCACCTGCATAGTCACAGGTGGGCAGACAGAGTGCTGCCCTGTTGCGGGGGCAGTGTTAGGTTTTATCATCCTTAGGGAGGGGCTAATCTTTGTGGGTGGATGGTTTGTGCCCCTATGGCAGTCTGATAGTTTCTGGGTGTTGATGCCTAAGGGTCTTAATGGATTGTGCTAATCCCTTCTACCCTTACCTCCTTGT
This sequence comes from Talpa europaea, assembly GCF_964194135.1. NCBI lineage: Eukaryota > Metazoa > Chordata > Mammalia > Eulipotyphla > Talpidae > Talpa > Talpa europaea. Next base: position 59,759,451 of record NC_140082.1, on the reverse strand, counting down.
ATGAGTTAGGTTCTTTACCTTCATAAGGGCAGGAAGGGGCACTGAGCAGGTTTTCTAATCCAGCAGACTGGGTGAAGGAGGAGAGGAGAGTCCTGGAGCCATCGGTGGCTTTGCAGGCTTTTATTGGGATTTATCGGGTACATGGCAGGTCTTCACTCTGGGCTTTCCGGCCTTCTCTCATGTTCTCTCTGCTCTTCTCATGGCTCTGCTTCTCTCTCAGCTTCTCTGCTTCTGCTGGCGTCCCCATGACGCCACCCTTAAAAGCCCAGTCTTAGCCCAGGTGAATCCCATCTACCTATGCCCACACCCTATTCTAGGTACCCGCCATCAGGCGTGCATTCAGGACCTCAGGGTTCTGTCATTTATCCTAATGGCGGGAGGGCAGAAAAACCTGCTACTTTTACCTTACCCTACAACCTTTTAACTCCTATCCTCCATCACTATGCCATTGATCATGCAATGTAAGAGAAAAAGATTATAAGACACATACAATTTCAAGAATGTGTGGGGAAGGGGCTCCCTGGTGATGAGGGGGTTGAGGCACAGTACCCTGTGGCTGTCTGCAGCCACTGCAGCTTGGGTTCCATTCCCAGCCAGGGAGGTGACCCACCTGGTGCATCAGACCTCTCCTGACTGGCCTGCTGTTCCCCTTAGCAGTGTGTTTCAGTTGGTATGCCTGTTCTGTACCCCACTCTCTGGTGAATCCTCTCACCCCCCCACACCTCTGGCCTGTACCCCAGTTCTTATATGCATAAATAGATAAATCTTAAAAAAAAAAAAAGATTGCATGGGGGGCCTCCCCGGTGGTGCAGTGGTTGAGCGCTGGGTTGTGAAGCTGCCCACAAAAAAATTATAAAATTGCATGGGGCTGGTGGGAGGGGAAGAGAGGAGTGTTTACCAAGATAATAGCATACATAATCTATACATAATCTTCCTAAACTACTTCTCAGATCCCTTTGGAATGTGTTGATGTTATCTCAAAACATTTCCTAGACCATCCCTGGACACAGACCAACACATCCTATCAATGGCTTGTAAAGGCAGGACTGGACACAGTGCAGGTTTTCTATGATCCAGCAGACCGGGTAAAGGAGGAGTCAGAGTCCTCAGTAGTTTTGCAGGTTTTTTATTGGGGTTCACCAGGCATATGGCAGGCAGGGGTGCTGGCTGTGGGGCTGGGAGGCTGGCAGGCCTCCCAGCCCCCAGCAAGTCTTCACTCTATCTGGACTCTCTGGCTTTCGTTCTGCTGCTTCTCGGCTGCTGCTGCTGCTGCTGCTGCTGCTGCTGCTGCTGCTGCTGCTGCTGCTGCTGCTGCTGCTGCTGCTGCTGCTGCTGCTGCTGCTGCTGCTGCTGCTGCTGCTGCTAGCGTCCCCCCGTGACGCCGCCCTTATAAAGCACAGTCTTTTAGCTCAGCTGAATCACATCTACCTATGCCCACACCCTATTCCAGGTGCCCGCCATCAGGCATGCATTCAGGACAAGGATCCATCATCTATCCTGATGGCGGAAGGGCAGAAAAGCCTGATATTTTCTTTACACTACAGGTTGCTGTAGGGACAGGAAGGACATAGTGCAGGTTTTCTGATGCAGCAGACTGGGTAAAGAAGGAGTCCTAGAGAATCCTCGGTGGGTTTTGCGGGCTTTTTCTTTAGATTTATCAGGCATATGGCAGGCAGGGGGGCTGGGGGGCTGGGAGGCTGGCAGTCCTCCCAGCCCCCAACAAATCCTCACTCTATCTGGGCTCTCTGGTGTTCTGCTTCTCTGTTCCTGCTGGCGTCCCCATGACACCATCCTTAAAACCCAGTCTTAGCCCCGGTGAATCCCATCTACCTATGCCCACACCCTATTCCAGGTGCCGCCATCAGGCATGCATTCAGGACTGCAGGGTTCCATCATCTATCCTAATGGCAGGAGGGCAGAAAAGCCTGATACCTTTTACCTTACCCTACAGCTACCTAGGCATCCCCAGGCTACCTCACGATGGGGGCCATTGTCCTTAGGGCCATCATGCAGGAATGTAGTGTACAACTAGATAGGTTTAAATACAGATTAATCAGAACATTCCAGGTCAAGGTACAAACTGGTCAGAATATTCCAACTTAATGACTGTGCCGTCATTGAGGAAGAAAGATCCAGGCACAGCACCCACACATGTGAATTTTCTCCAATGTCTTTTCAGATTTAATAGTAGTTGTCTGATGTATGTTGGTGCTCCTTTGTTTGTTGAGTACATGTTGATGTAAAAGTAAGATATAACAAGAACGTTTAGAGTTGAACCTCGAGTTATGTCTCCCTGTTGTATTGTTCCCTTTATCATGATACAGAGTCATTCCCCATCTCTTTTTGCTTTTTTAAGCTGGAAGTCTATTTTGTTTGATATGTTAGTATGGCTTTTCCTGCCTGCCTTTGGGTGTCATTTACTTACAGGATTGTTTTCCATTCGTTTACTTTCAGTCTATCTTTATTCTTAGTACTTAAATGTTTTTCCTGGAGGCAGCAGAAGATTGGATTCAGTTCCCTAACCCAACTATGTACTCTGTGTCTTTTTATTGGTGAATTCAGTCCATGAATGTTTAGAGTCATTATTTGTATGTGAAAGTCCATCACTGCCATTTTGTTCTGAGCATGTGGTTCCTTTAATTCCTTACTAAATTGTGTTCCTCCCTCTCTCTGCTTTAGTTCCTAAAGCTTCTTTGAATGTTTCTTGGAGGAGGGGTTTAGTGGATGCAAACTTCCTTATCTCTTGTATAAAAAGGAATGCCTTGTAGGATAGAGTACTCTTAGCTAGCAATTTTTTTCCTTAAAATATTTTGAATGTCACTTCAATATCTTTCTGCCCATATTGTTTCTTCAGAGAGATATGATGTTTATTTTATCAGTGTTCCTTTATAGGTTATGTGTTTCTTCCAACTCATCAGCTTCATTATTTTTTCTGTGTCTTAGACTTTTAGGTTTTTAATATTTTGTGACTTGCAGTAGTTTTCCTTTTATCTAGGTAGTGTTACAGGGCAACCCGAATACGAAATGGGTTGCTTGACTCTGGATCCTCAACCAAGCACTTTTAAGGGACTTATAATAATATTCAACTGCAGGCACAAAACAAAAAGGTTAATAAAGGGTTTATTTACAAAAGAAGGGGAAATGAAGAAATGAATAACCCAGGGAGAAAGAGGGAGATAATTCATGAATGCATCCTACTAGTTCCCCTGACCTGGAATCCCAATGGCACGCTGAGAGCTGGCAAAAGCCAAGAGTCAAGCCAAGAGCTGAGAGGCCAAGAGGACCCCGAAGGCCCACATGTCCAAGCCTGGCTGCTTAGCTCATCCTCAGGTCCCAGCAACTCTCCCTGGGATGATGATGGGATTTGTAGTTCCCGGTGTCTTGATGCGTTTGGTCTGGAGTGGGGGTGGAGTCCACAAAACCTGTGTGGAGTTTGTTCAGGACATACTTTCCCCCTAACAGTAACTTGGTGATCCTTTTGCTTCCTGTATTTCTATGTTCATTTCCTTTTTCAAGGTTGGGAATTCTCAGGTGCTATTTCCCTGTAAGATTCTCAGTGCCCTTCTCTTTCTTTCCCATGTTTGATTCCTAGTATTCATGGTATCAGATAATTCTCAAAGTATTTCTTCGTTCCTTCCCCTTTTCTATCTTGCTTCTTACCTCTTTTGATTCTTGAGATCACTGATTTGCTCTTCCACTTGATTTATTCTCATTTCATGGCTTTCTCCTGAATTTTTTGTTTCCTCCTGTAATTCTGTTAATTTCCTGTTTAAAGTCTCACTTGCAATCATTGTTGCTGATTGGGTTTCTCATAGGGTTCATTTCCCTTTCTGAGTTTTGTTTATTCCCATTCCTTTGTTTTCTTAATCATGGTATACTTGAATTCTGCATCTGATTGGTCATAAAGCTCTTCTATGTGTTTGTAGTTTGTTTCTGGAGTTTTGTTTCTTTAGTGGTGTATTATTTCTCTGATGGCTTGCCTGGCATTTTGTATTTTTATTCCTGTCCATTTTTGGTTGTGGATTTTCTCTGCTGTAGTTTTGTTTTTTGTTGTGTGTCTTTCCCACTGCTTTGGGTATTCATTAGATGTTGGGCATGACTACTGGAGTATTGCTGGATCTGGAGTGATCCTGGAGCCTTCCCCAAAGCCCTTTGGCTGTTTTCTGGTTGCTGGGAGGGTGGGTGGGGACACTGGTTGTAGAGGGTCAGTCACTGGGAACCCATTGCATCCAGGGATGGTATCATTTTAAAATACAAGCATTTGAATGTTATTCAAAACATAAAGAACATTCTTTGACTTTACTTTCCCACTTCTGTGTTTGCCATACAATTATTCCCTTAGAGTTTTTTAAAGTGCACTTGATAATTACGTGCTCAGTGTACTACCACCACTAGTACATCATACAAGTCTGCTAATTGGCAAAATTCACTTAATGAAACTGATTTGGTATAGTGCCAAAAACTAAGGCTTAGAAGTCATTAAAAATCATGTTGTGTTATGAAGTTAAGTGAATTATTTCGGGTCTCCCTAAGGCCAGTCATTATTATACTGTGATATACATGAGTATATAAAAAATACTAATGAGCGTAGCTCTTGCAGAATGTTACAAACACCATATTTGAAGTCAGAAGACATGTTAGTAAGTAGTGTCACTTACTGGCTGTGGAATCTTGATCAAAATTATTGAACTTCTTTGTATGTCAGTGACCTTGTTATAAAAATGATATTCATATTTGCCTCTCAGGTATTTGTAATGAACAGATATAGTAGCAAATATAAAAATAATTGGTAAACTATAAGGGGTGTTATAGAAATATAAAACAATGTCATCACAGTGATAGTGCTTTCTAAATATTGAAGAGCTTTTTGAAACTGTGAAGGACAATCAAATGGTAGTGGTATCAGGAAAAGAATGGGAGTAATAAAATTGGCATTTGGATTTCTATTGGGGCTGTGTTAAGTGGGCTATTATTAGTGATATCCTCTGTATAGTGATAAGTAGTATATAGTGGCTTGGTGCTTGAGACCTTCTCGATAATATTTTAAATGTTTTGACTATTAAAGTTTCTATCCTTGAATAACAACAATGTGTATGGCACTTAGATTATGAATGAACAAGTTAAGGGGTAGAAGTGGCAGGAGAAGTAAAATTAGTAGCCAATTCATTGTAAGTCATTCTAAGTACTTCATATAAAGAAAAATGAATATTTTAGGTTAGATGAGGGAATTCATAGTTAGAGTGGGAATGGGAGTAGCACTAGTATTTTGATGGTCAAAAATGATCTCTCTGAGTGTGGCAAAAGCTGGTAGGGGAAGGATGAGAAGGAGCCAGTCATGTGAAGGTCTAGAAGAAGGACGTTCTGATGAGAGAAAACAGTAAGTCATATCTGTTCATTTTATTTAAACATGTCAGAATTTCTAACAAGGAAGCAGGAAGTGGGGTAAGCATCATCATAATCACTTCTTTTCTGTGTTGAAGATATGCGTGAAGGCTTAGTACATTTTAGAGAATTAATAAATGTTCTTCTCTCATGAAAGCTTAAATACTTTTTTTCGAGTTAACGTAACTATCTCAAGTTTTTGGTTAAAGACCTAAAGAAAAGATTTTGGTATTACTTTGATATTTTATTCAATTGTTTTCTCTTTCAGTAAAATTTTTATTTACTAATTCAATAATAGTAAAATTCACCATTGAGTTTCTTTTCTTAATAAATTGTTTGATTCCACCTTTTGTGATAAATCATCAATATTTCCATGGAAATAATGTGGTATTGTGAATAGTAAAAGAATAGTCTTCCAACTGAATAGGCCAACATCCACCACCTCAGACTCCCTTGCTGCATATGATGACAAATTCACATAGCACTGAGAAGAGTCTGTGTTATCTGAACAATGATAGGCAGGTTTAAAGTTAAGATGTCTCTGTGAGATTAGGTTGGCAGTCAGTCCAGGGACCAGCAACCATGATAGTGCTGGCTCCTAGAAGGCTGCATAGATCCTGTCATTGAAGATTCCAGGACTGAAATGAGCAACAATGAGAGTGGTTCCAGTGGCAGCAACAAATCTCAGCACAACTTGCTGGCTAGTGTTCCTGGAAGATATGACACTGATATCAGCCAGTTTCAATGACAATACAGCTCAAGCCACCTATGGAAGCTTCTTGCAGGTTATCTTCAAGTTTGTGATGTAAGTACCATCACATTTCCTCTTGTAGATGTACTGTTCCATTTGGAAGTCAAGGTTAGTGGCACGTAAGTGGGCTCCTGCTGCAAGGAATGTGAGGATTTCCTCCTCCTTCATTTTCAGGCCTGCAAGGGCTCCAGACCTTGTGAAAGTTTTGAAGGAAAAACATTGGGGGGGGATATTTGTATTTATTAAAATCATAAGAAACTGAGTAAAATTACAAAAGTAGTGAAAACAAAAACATTCATAAAATAAATAAAGTAATAGCAATGATCCCTAATATCAAGCTTTGATTAAGGTTAAAGAAGGAAAGAAGCACAAAAGTAGTGACATGAAATTAGAAGACGTGTCTGATTCTACTAGTGTCAGCAGTGGATTAAATCAACAAGCAAAGAGTGGAAAAACTGATAATCAGCACTGTTCTATTGTAATGACCAAAGATCCTTATAGGTAATAATATTTTACTGTAAGTACTTATTATTTTTTATAAGTCATTCAAATTTGTGTGAGTATCATCATTAACAACTTCAGTTTTTTTACTAGAGATATCTAACTTTGCCTGGTAGTCATAAAATGCAAATTAACATTGAGACAACGTGTTTAAAATCATAATGATAAGCACTTTATTAAAACAATAATAACAAGGGTTGACAAATGTGAGGGTTAAGTCATTCTTATACACTTTGATAGAGGAAATTGGTAAATTCATTTTGAAGGGTAACTAAGTGGCACCTTTCAAAATTTCAAGCATATTATCTATCTTGAAGTAAGTGCTATAGGTACTTTAAAAAATAGGGAAATTTAAAGCAGCAAAATTAAAAGGCAAAGAAATACAACACAAGACACACTGAGATATCAAGGGACTGTGTTTTCATAAGGACAGACATATCCAAAGTTCAACCACAAATACAAAGAAAACTTTATCTTCTTATCAAATACAGACTTAAAAATTGTCATGATAAAGAAGTGGATGAAAACATGGAAAGGCAAGTCAAAGTGAACACAGGAACTTAGAAAAGCTATTCAAAGAGATAGAACAAATGTCATGAGAAATAAAAATAATGATTTAAATAAGAAAATAGGTGGTGGGGAAAGGAAGGGCTAGAGTCAAAATAAGGGGGGGGTGCAATTGTATGGGGAATATAACCAAAATGAAAATGCATACATTGTGCAAAGATGAAAAAAGATGTAAGAAATATATAAAATAAAATATTTAAATAAAAATAAAATATGTACCATATTTCAACCCAAAAAAAAAATCTAAAAAAAATAAATAAATAAGAAAATAACAGAATTGTAGGGTATAAAAAGACCAATAGAGGAGCTAAAAGTTTCTGGAGACAGCTATGGAAATAGATTAGACCAAGTGAGGAATGAATCAGTGGTCTCAGGTGGAAGAAGAAAGAAATACAAACAAAAGGAAATGAAGAACCATTTCAATAACTACTTGATTCCATTAGAAAAGGCACATAAGGATATTGGGTACTCCAGAAGAGGAGGGAGAGAGAGCAGATAACTTATTTCAAATAAATAATAGAAGAAAGACTTCACAAACCTGAGAGAGGATTAAATTATACAAGTCCACAATGCTAAAAGAATACTTGGTTATTTAAATATAATGAGACCTACACCAAGTCACTATCAGGTGTGAAACTATCAAGACTGCAAGACAAAGAAAGAATTTTGAAAGTGGATGGGGAATAAAGACATATAACCTATAAAAAGTTACTCCTCCCACAGGCTTACAGCAGACTTTTCTGAGGAAATCCTAAAGCCAAGTAAGAATGGAATGACATACTAAAAATACTTCAAGAATAAAACTGCCAACTCCGAATACTGTACTTTCAAGACTGTCCTTCACATCTGAAAGAGAAATGAAGGTCTTTGTATAGCAATAGAAGCTACAGGAGGTTGCTGACACTAGACCTCCCTCATAAGAAATGTTGAAAGGAGCTTTGATATTTAAATTGAAGAGAAGAAAATCCCCAAAAATCTAAATAAGGAAATAGATAGAGCCAGAAAGCTAAGATAAAATGACAGTGACATGTGCTTACATAGCAAATACCTTAAGTGTAAGCCTGCATTCACCAACCAAAAGGTACAGAGCATCCAGTTAGATAAGAAAACAAAACCCAACTTTTTGCTATCTCCAGAGCTTAAGTGAGCTCCACAGATAAGCATGTGGTTGGAAAACAATCCTATAGGCAAGTGGGCCCTAGATAAAGGCAGTGCTAGCCGTGCTTATATCTGATAAAATAGACTTCAATTTAAAACAGGTAATGAGAGACAGAGGTTGACATTATATAATGATTTAGTGATCAATACATCAGGAAGATATAGCCCTATCAGTATATATGCACCCAATGAAGATGCATCAAAATATATATGATGACAATTATCAAATCTGAAAACAGACATTGGCAACCACAGGACAGTAGAGGGGACAGCAATACCTCACTTTCATCAATGTTTAGACCAAATGAGCTTGGAAACAATAGCCATAAATGAGGAATCAGACCACAGAGGCTTAATAAGCATTTATAGGGCACTGTCCCCACAAAGCTAAGGACACATTCTTGCTACGGAACATGGAATATTCTTCAGGATACACCACATGTTGGGTCACAAAAGAAGTGTTAATTCATGAAGATTGCAACCATATCAATGTCTTCTCTGACCAGAATTGTATCAAATGAGAAATCAACCACAACAAAAATGGGAAAAACCACTAATAAATGGAGACTGAATAAGTTACTATCGAATGATTATTTGGTTAATGAGGAAATCAAAGAAGAACTTAAAGAATACCTGAAGATAAATGAAAATGAACACATGAGTATAACAGAACCTACAAAGCACTGACAGTGAAGTACATAGCAATACAGGCCCACAAGAAATATTTAAAATATATAATCTCTAACCTTATAATTAAAGGAACTTGAACATGCAAAATCAAAACCCAGGAGCAGGGTTTCCCTGGTGGTGCAAGGGTTAAGACGCAACCTGTGGGGCAATCTGCAGCCACTGCAGCATGAGTTCAATTCCGGCCAGCCAGGGAGCTACCCACATGACACAGCAGACCTCTCCTGACTCACCCACTGCTCTGCTCAGCATGTACTTTGGTCAGTCTGCCTGTTCTGTTCCCCATTCTGTCTCTGGTGAATCTTCTCACCCGCCATGCCTCTGGCCTGTATCCCAGCTCTTGTATGAATAAATAAATAAAAATTCAGAAAAAAACAGGAGAAATAAGGAAACTATTAAAATTGGAGCAGAAATAGGCTAATAGAAACAAAAAAGGCAGTCAAATATCAGTGAAGCCAGAAGCTAGTTCTTTGAAAAACACACAAAATAGACAAACTTATAACTAGGTTTACAAAACAAAAAAAGGAAGATTCTTACTAAATAACAACCAAAAACAAAAGAGAAGTTGCGGTACATATCCCAGGAATACAGAAGATTGTAACATCATATGAACATATAACAAGAAATTGGATAACACAGAAGAAATGGAAAAAAATTAGAAAAATACAACCTTCTGAGACTGAATGAGGAAGAAATAGAAAACCTGGACAAACCAACTACAATGGAAACATTAAAATAGTTCTTAAAAGTGAAGGACTGAAGTCAAAATAAGGCGGGAAGTGCAATTGTATGGGGAATATAACCAAAATGAAAATGCATACATTGTGCAATGATGAAAAAAGATGTAAGAATTATATAAAATAAAATATTTAAATAAAAAAAGGAAAAAAAAAAGTTTTCCAAACACCAAAAGCCCTGGACCAGATGGCTGCAAAAGTGAGTTCTACCAAATATCAAAGATGTCTACTATTTATCCTTCTCAAATGCTTCCTAAAGGTTGAGGAAGAGGGAATTCTTCTATGAGGCCAACATTACTCTGATACCAAAACCAGACCAAAGCCTTCCAAAAAGAGAAAATTAAGACCAATCTCCCCGATGAACATAGGTGTAGAATACCTCAAGCAAGTGTCTTGACTATTTGATAGTCTTTGCTCTTTTAGATAGCAGCAGCTCTTGCAGGTGCTCTATCATAAGGTTGGGTGTCACCTGCGATTCCTGTCTTTCTCTTTCTGTTGCACCTTAGAACTAATGTTTCAGTATATCATCTAATGTCTAACACCAAAACATATCCACAAACCAATGACATCTTTCAAACTGGAATGCTCTTTCTTCTGAAAAAGCATCTGCATATTGCAAAAAGCCAAAACAATTGGAAAAGGCATATAATCTACATGCCCGCTCCCTTCATTCCTGCGGTTGGTTCCTCAAAATCCACTTTCTCAGTTAGATCTGCCTTGGCCATTCTGAGTCATATTTTGACTGCTGCACCCTCTTACAAACCTCCAAATTTCCTTTTCTGCTTTAGTGTTCCCTAACAGGAAGTGTATTTTCCATCTGGTTCAATGTCTGTTACTTCATTCTCAGGGTAGGAGTTTGGTTATTTCTCTTCCATACATTCAGTGTTTTCAGAGGGGCTGAAAATGTACTGCAACCTCGGGCCCCACAAGGTTCTAGGTTGAAACTCTGATATGTGAGCCTGTGCACATTGCACCCGAGGCTGGGACTCCTCCAAGATCTCTTGGTGTATGGGACTTGAGAACTCAGCCTCAGAAAGGCATTTTTTTTTTTTTGGTCCATGGGTGATGCCAAATTGTTTTTCTTCATAGGAAGACCTCAGTAGGTGACACATTTTTGGTCATGACCCTGATATCATTGCAACAAAAAGTTATTTTAAAGTAAATCATTTGTCCCTGATTTCTTCCATCATATCACATTGCCTCATACTATTTTTCCATAAGTTGCACAAATTACTTTAAAAGCAAAGCTGGAACCACACTATAAATCAAATTACTGGTTCCATATTAAGACTCATCACACAAATGAAGTCAACTCAGATCTTTAAATATAACATTCGAGATGTTTAGTTGTTTCTAGGCTGACCCATTTCAGTATTTTACTTTGCCTTTCATGTTTAGAAAACACTTTGATACACGTGCCTTGTTGTGCTCTTTCAGTAATCTCTGTGGAATGGTTTCCTCCTCCAATACCTTGCCTGGGGACCTTCTGTGTTTTCCTTACCTCCTCATTAAAGCCTGTCTGTGCTCACTTAGAGGATGTCATACATTGTACTATAACGCTCAGATTGAATCTGAATTATATGCATGCCTTTGAGGCAAGGAGTGTGTTTCCTTGCTTATGGTTGCGATTTTATCACTGTCTTAAGTATCATCAATGAATGAAGATGGATAAGAGTTGGCATTTTACAAAAGTTTTTGTTCACCCTTGTAAGTAGAGATATTATAAAACTTTAGATGTTCAAAGTTTCCTTTTTAAAAGAATAGGTGTTCTGGCTTGCTTAACATGGGAGTAAAGAAAAATGGGAATATTTCATGGCCTTCAGTGGATTCTATGGATCCAGCCAGTGTGAAGGCTGGTGTTGTGCTTTCAGGGAGTGAGGAGAAGAAAAGATCTGCTGCATTTGCATTGGATGTGGACAGGAGGAGATTTGAAACAGATGCCACAAGGTAAAATCTATAAATTTTCCTTTCAGATCAAAGGAATATTAGTAGTCACTGCTTTTCTGCAAATCAAAAAGGATAATGTAGTGCACAGGACAAGGAAAGAAAAATCTCACTCTTTAGGACAAATAATTTTGAAAGGTGAATGATGTGGGCCATTCAGTTTTTGGCTTCTTCATAGACGGGACATGGATTTACAAGCTTGTGTATGAATTAGGGCACAGTTTCATACTTCTTTATTTTTATAGTTTCATACTGCTTGAGATGTATGTTACTTCACAACACACACCACCAAAGCATCCAGATTGATCTATCCTTGAATATTGGGCCCCCGCCTATGTGTTCACATCCCTCCTGCATTCTACCCCTGCTAGCCTGAATTCTACAGTCCTATATTCTCATTTTATTTTTTTTGTTTGCCAGTTTTTTTGTTAGTGATTTTGAGAGGAGCTGATTGAAACAAATAATTTGTTTCATAGATATCTATTCATAGATTGAAAACCTAAGTTGTATTCAATAAATTGCACCATTTTCAGGAGTTATTGCTGATATGATTTTATGAATATTTAGATTTTTTATTGACTTATTTTAACTGAGGGTCACTGGAAGGTGATTTTAAAAAGGAGAGAGTACTGAAAAAATGCTAAATTTTCATGATGGGGTTTTGCAGACTACAGTCAAACTAGAAGAAAATGGATCTGCTTGGTCAAGCCACTTAGCTAATATGAACTTCAGGACTGTCTTTCTACCACTTTCCCTTCAATTCACTCTTGAACTTGCATTGGTAATTTTCCCAATCACCCTTCCTGCAATATTGGTCTCTAAAGGTCACCACTGATTTTTCAGTTCAAGGAATTGACACATACACATACCAGGAGCTATATCAACCTCAATGGAAATCTCTTTCCTCCAACATAATTTCTTCATTTGACACTCAAAAGTTCTTTTGAAAGGGAGAACACACTGGATGGCCCCCTCACGTATCTTATTCTTCCATCTCATTCTGTTTTTCCTATTTCACTTCAACTCCATTTTACCTTTAGACAAATTGAATTATCTCATGGTCTTCTCTCCTATGACTTTTACTTCCTTGTATATGCTAATGATCCCCAAATTTATACTTACACTGCAGTTCTCTTATCTTAATACTGTACTGCATTCACAGTGTCTGTGGCTGCAGCCCCTCTCAGATATCTTGGTGTATGGTACTGGAACATAAAGATCCCCGAATGTCATTTTCTGTCCATGGGTGATGCCAGATTTTTATTCATGGTAGGGGAAACTGATGAGGTACAACTTAGTTGCTCACGAACATGATATCATTCCAAGTATGTGTATTTTAAAACTAAATCTGCTCTCACCCATGAGATATTTCTTGGCTTTCTTCTATTATATTATATAGACCTAATGCTATTTTTCAACAGGTGCACATTATTACATGGAAAGCCAAATTCAAAATAATACTGGACATCTAATCCATAGATCCATGTCTAAGCTTAATTTCTTTTCCACAGTGAACTCAGACTTTTCAGTGAAGCATTCAGTGTGTTTCAAAATTTCTGTAGCATTCAGTGTGTTAAAAAAAACACTGAACTCTCAGTGTTTTGTTCTTTCTCTCTCAAATATAGGAAACACATTGATGTGATGTGCCCTATTCTTGTGTTTATGTTGTTATTTCCATGTGGAGTGGTTTCTCTCTCAACTCCTTGCCTGGTGACCTGCTGTATTTTTGTAACCACTTTTAAAGTCTCCCAGGTGCTCACTTACAGCATGTCATAAATGTACTCTTAACTATCACATTGTATCATAATTGTACATGTGGCCTTGAAGCAAGGAGTATTTTTGCTGTGGTTATTATTTCATCATGGTTTTAAGATACATCAATGAATGAAAATGGTGCAAGTTTGGAATATTGCAAAAGTAGTTTTATTCTTCTTTTTTTTAAAGATTTATTTTTTTAAAATTTGTTTTTTTTTAAGATTTATTTATTTATTTATACAAGCACTGGGTACAGTCAGAAGCGCGGGAGGGTGAGAGAATTCACCAGAGCCAGAGCGGGGAGCAGAGCAGGCAGAAGGACCGAAGTACACTGCTGAGGGGAGCAGCGGGCGGCAGGAGAGGTCTTTGTGCCAGGCGGGACCCTTCTCCGGTGGCTGGGGAGCAGCTGGGGATCAAACCGGCGCAGTAGAGGCTGCGGGCAGCTTCTTAACCCAGCGCTCAACTGCTGTGCCACCGGGGAGGCCCTTATTTATTTATTTTTATACAAGCACTGGGTACAGGCAGAAGCATGGGAGGGTGAGAGAATTCACCAGAGCCAGAGCGGGGAACAGAACAGGCAGACTGATGAAATACACTGCTGAGGGGAGCAGCAGGCAGCAGGAGAGGTCTGGCGTGCCATGTGGGACCCTCGCAGGCAGCTGGGGATCAAACCGGTGCTGCAGAGCCTGCGGGCAGCTTCAGCTCGGCGCTCAACTGCTGTGCCACCAGGAGAGGCCCCTATTATTCTTTTTATTTTTAAAGATTTATTTATTTATACAAGAACTGGTGTACAGGGCAGAGATGTGGGAAGGTGAAGGAATTCACCAGATACAAAGCGGGGAGCATTACAGGCAGATGGACCGAAGACACTGCTGAGGGGAGCAGAGGGTGAGGCAAGAGAAACCATGTGGGGTTCTCCCTGGCTGGCTGGGAATCGAACCCACACTGCAGAAGCTGTGGACTGCTTCACAACGTGGCAATCAACCCACTCTGCAACCGGGAGGCCCCCTGTTTAAATATTCTTGATCAGTAGATTTCATAAACAAAATGAGCTTTTGTGGTTTCTTCTTTTTTTTTATAATAAATTTTATTTTTATATTCCCCATACAATTGCAACCCCGCCCCCATTCTGACCCCAATCCCTCCCCTCCCGCCACCCACCCCCAAAAAAGTGTCTCCGGTTCATAGTTTTTTGTTGATTTTTATATTCACTTTCTTATAGTTATTCATTTTCCTGGTCCCTTATTTAAGTTTTCTAGATTCCTGCTATGAGTGAGACGATCCAATATTTTTCTTTTTCTTTTTGGCTTATTTCACTGAGCATGATCCCTTCCAGCGCCATCCATGTTGCTGCAAATTGCATGTGTTTATCTTTTTTGAATGCTGAGTAATATTCCATGGTATATATGTACCACATCTTCTTGATCCAGTCATCTATTTTTGGGCTGTTGGGTTGTTTCCAAAGCTTAGCTATTGTAAACAGTGCTGCTATAAACATAGGGGTGCAGGTGTTCTTTGGAATTGATGTTTCTGTGTCCTTTGGGTAAGTACCTAGGAGTGGAATTTCTGGATCATATGGAAGCTCTATGTTTAGTAGGTCAAGAAATCTCCACACAGCTCTCCATAGTGGTTGGACCAGTTTGCACTCCCACCAACAGTGCAGGAGAGTTCCTTTTTCTCCACAACCTCGCCAACATTGGTTGTTGCTAGTTTTTTTAATATGTGCCATTCTCACTGGTGTAAGATGGTATCTCATAGTAGTTTTGATTTGCATTTCCCTGATTACAAGTGATGTTGAACATTTTTTCATATGCCTGTTGGCCATTTGCATTTCCTCTTCAGAGAAGTTTCTTTTTAGCTCTTCTGCGCATTTTTTGACTGGGTTATTTTCTTTGTTGTTGTTGAGTCTCATCAGCTCTTTGCAGATTTTTGTGATCAGTCCTTTATCATTAATGTTGGGTGCAAAAATATACTCCCAGTCAGTGGGGTTTCTCTTTGTTTTTGTTATTGTCTCTTTTCGCTGTGCAGAAGCTCTTTAATTTGATGTAGTCCCAGCTGTTCATCTTTGCCTTCACTATCACTGCTTTGGGTGATGTATCTGTAAAGATGTCTTTGATGTGCAAATCACATAGTGTTTCGCCTATATTTCCTTCTATATATTTTATGGTTTCAGGTCTTATGTCTAGTTCTTTAATCCATTTTGAGTTGATTTTTGTGTATGGTGTGAGGTAGTGGTCAAGCTTCATTCTTTTGCATGTAGCAACCCAGTTTTCCCAGCACCATTTATTGAACAAACTTTCTTTACTCCAATGCATAGTCTTTGCTCCTTTGTCAAAGATTAGCTGACCATAAATCTGTGGGTTTATTTCTGGATTTTCTATTTGCTTCCATTGGTCTGTATGTCTGTTCTTGATCCAATACCATGCAGTTTTGATGATTATGGCTTTGTAGTATAGTTTGAAGTCTGGGAGTGTGATGCCTCCATTCCCTTCTTTCTTTTTCAGGAGAGCTTTGGCAATTCGGGGTTTTTGGTGATTCCATATGAATTTCATCAATAATTGTGCTATTTCTTTGAAGAATGACATTGAAATTTTGATTGGAATAGCATTGAATGTGTATATTGCTTTTGGTAGGATGGCCATTATAATAATGTTTATTCTTCCAATCCATGAGAAGGGGATGTCTTTCCATTTATTTGTGTCTTCTTCTATTTCTTTTAACAGTGTTTTATAGTTTTCTTTGTATAGGTCCTTTACCTCTTTTGTTAGATTTATTCCGAAGTATTTGATTTTTTTTGTTTCAATAATAAAAGGGATGTTTTTTTTCATTTCTTCTTCTTCAGATTTATTGTTTGTGTATAGGAAGGCTACTGACTTTTGCGTGTTGATTTTGTATCCTGCCACTTTACTGAACTGATTGATGAGTTGAATTAGTTTTTCTGTGGAGTTTTTGAGGTTCTCTATGTATATTATCATATCATCTGCAAATAGTGATAGTTTGGCGTCTTCTTTTCCTATTTGGATTCCTTGGATGTCTTTCTCTTGTCTTATTGCTCTGGCTAGGACTTCCAGTATTATATTGAAAAGCAGTGGTGAGAGTGGGCATCCTTGTCTTGTTCCAGATCTTAATGGAATTGCTTTCAGCTTTTCACCATTGAGAATGATACTGGTTGTTGGCTTCTCATAGATGGCCTTTATGATGTTGAGGTATGTTCCTTGTATTCCAAGAATTTCAAGGGCTTTTATCATGAATGGGTGTTGCACTTTGTTGAAAGCTTTCTCAGCATCTATTGATATTACCATATGGTTTTTATATTTCTTTTTGTTGATGTGTTGGATAACGTTGATTGATTTTCGAATGTTAAACCATCCTTGTGTCCCTGGAATGAATCCTACTTGGTCGTGGTGAATTATCTTACGGATACATTGTTGGATTCTGATAGCTAAAATTTTGTTGAGGATTTTTGCATCAGTGTTCATTAGGGAGATTGGCCTGTAGTTTTCCTTTTTTGTGTTGTCCTTGTTCGGTTTTGGTATTAATGTAATGTTGGCTTCATAGAACGTGTTTAGTATTGTCTCTTCCTTCTCAATTTTTTGGAAGAGTTTGTGAAGGATAGGCACCAATTCATCTCTGAATGTTTGGTAGAATTCGTTTGTAAATCCATCAGGTCCTGGGCTTTTGTTTATGGGGAGGTTTTTGATTACCATTTTAATTTCGCTGCTTGTAATTGGTCTGTTTAGGTGTTCTATTTCTTCTTTATCTAGCTTTGGGTGATTGTAGAGTTGTAGGAATTTGTCCATCTCCTCTAGATTGTTGAACTTGTTTCCATACAACTCTTCATAGTAGTTACTGATTATTCTTTTTATTTCTGCTGTGTCCGTTGTGATTTCTCCTCTTTAATTTCTGATCCTGTTTATTTGTGCTTTCTCCCTTTTTTCCTTTGTGAGCCTGGCTAGGGGTTTGTCTATTTTATTGATTTTTTCGAAGAACCAGCTCTTGGTTTCATTAATATTTTGGATTGTTTTTTTTAGTTTCAATTTCATTTATTTCTGCTTTGGTTTTTATTATTTCTTTTCTTCTACTGGTTGTGGGTTTTTTTTGTTGTTCTTTTTCTAGATCTTTGAGCTTCGAGATTAGGTTATTTCTTTGAGTTCTTTCTTGTTTCTTGATGTGAGCTTCTATTGCTATATATTTTCCTCTTATTACTGCTTTTGCTGCGTCCCATACATTTAGGATATTGGTGTCCTCCTTGTCATTCAATTCAAAGAATTTTTTTTAATTTCCTCTTTGATCTCCTCATTAGTCCAGTGGTCTTCCAGTAGTGTGATTTTTAGTCTCCATGAGGTAGGAAAGATCCTTGCCTTCTTTTTATGGTTTATTTCTAGCTTGATGCCTTCATGGTCAGAAAAGATGGTTGGTATGATTTCAATCTTGGTGTATCTGTTGATGTTTGTCTTGTGCCCCAGTATGTGATTGATCCTGGAGAATGATCTGTGTGCCCTTGAGAAAAATGTGTACTCCATTTTGGGGAGTTTTAGTGTTCTATAGATGTCTGTTAAGCCCAAATGCTCTAGGTCCTTATTTAGAGCTTTAGTTTCTTTACTTATTTTTTGTCTTGTTGAGCTATCCATTGTTGATAGTGGTGTGTTAAAGTCTCCCACTACATATGTGTTTTCTCTGATGTCTGTTTTCAAAGAGGACAACAGTTGTCTGATATATGTTGGTGCTCCTTCGTTTGGTGAGTATATGTTAATGAGTGTTATTTCTTCTTGAAGTATTGTCCCTTTGATCATAATGTAGTGACCGTTGGATCCCTTTTTATTTTTTTGTGTTTGAATTCTGTTTTATCTGATATAAGTATAGCTGTTCCTGCTTTCTTTTTTGGTCCATTTGCTTGTAGGATTGTTTTCCATCCTTTAACTTTGAGTCTATTTTTATCTTATGTAGCTAAATGTGTTTCCTGGAGACAGCAAAAGGTTGGGTTTTGTTTCTTAATCCAGGCTGCAACTCTGTGTCTTTTTATTGAAGAGTTTAGTCCATTTACTTTTAGGGTTAATATTGATATGTTAGCATCTGTATTTGCCATTGTGTTTGTCTTTCCTTTGATTTTATTTATTCTTTTAATATCTTTTTTTTTCCCCTTGCCTTCTTTCGTTGTTATTCGTCCCTCTGAGGTTCTGGCTTTAGGATTCCTTGTATTATTTTTTGGAGTGGGGGTTTATTGGTAATGAAGTTCCATAGTTTCTGTTTGTCTGGGAAGGTCCTTATTCTTTCTTCATAGAGGAAGGAAAGCTTTGCGGGATAGAGTATTCTTGGTTGACATCTGTTTTCTTGGAGTCTGTTGACTATGTCCTTCCACTCTCTCCTTGCCCGTAGTGTTTCTTCAGAGAAGTCTGATGTCAACCTGATTGGTTTTCCTTTGAATGTTATTTGTTTCTTCCCTCTTGTCAGCTTCATTATTTTTTCCTTGTCCTGGATTCTTGGGAGCTTCACTATTATGTGTCTTGCTGTATTTTTCCTTTCGTCGTGGATGTTTGGTGTTCTTCTTGCTTCTTGTATATCAATTTTCAGCTCCTTCTTCACATTTGGGAAGTTCTCTTCAATTATCTCCTGGAACATATTCTCTGTTCGTACATCTCTCTCCTCTCCTTCTGGTATTCCTATAACTCTTATATTTCCTTTCCTCATGGTGTCCGATAGTTCCCGAAGTCTTTCTTCATTCTTTTTCCTTCGTACTTCTCTTTCCTCTTCTGTTTTGGTTCTTTTTATTTCTGTGTCTTCAAGAGAACTTATTCGTTCTTCCATTTCATCTATTCTGCTTTCATTGCTTTTCCCAGAATTCTTTAGTTCTTCCATTAATTCTTTGATAGCCTGCATTTCTTTTACTTCCCTCTTTAGGGACTCAATTTCATTCTTCTGATCGTTGATTATTTTTCCCTTATCATTGTTTTCCTTTATGAGTTCTGTCATTTTTTTAATCATGGCAATTTTAAATTCTCTTTCTGGAAGGCTCAGAAGTTCTTCCAATTTACTGTCGTTGCAATCTGGGGCCTGGTTTTCTTTTTGTGGTGTGCTTCTTCCCTGAGGTGTTGCTATGTTGCGTGTGGTTCTTCTACTCCCTACTGTCTGTTTTCTAATTTGCCGTATGTGTTGGGACACTGTGTTGCTGGGACTAGCCGGCATCTTGGGTGAGCTTCTCTGCTCCCCTCTGGCTCCTCCAGGAGCCATCTGTCAGTTTCAAGCATTCTTTACTGAAGAAAGGTCCCTGTTCTAAAATGCCGATGTGGGGACACACTCCCCTGTGCTCCTGGTCTGCCCCGGCAGTGGGTTCCCTCTCCCCCTCCGGGCTTGGACTGCAGGCCAGAGGTGTTCTGGTGTGGGCGAACTTCCCCGGCTCACCTCTGGCTCCTGAGGGAGCCTTCTGCAGGCAGTCTTTACTGAAGAAATGCCCCTGTTCTAAATGGCGATGCGGGACACACTCCCTGCATGTCCAGTCTCAAGCACACTCTTCTGCGCGCCTGGTCTGCCCCGGCTTTGGGTACTCGCTCCCCCTGTGGGCTCAGACTACTGGTCGGCAGGGGCCCGGTGTGGGCTATCTTCCCAGCTGGCCACTGGCTCCTCCAGGAGCCTCTGCTGGTTTCAAGTCACTAGGTGGCTCCAGAGATCTCTCCTAGAGCCCTTGGGGAGCTGTTTGTTTGTTTTTTTTTTTTCACCCCGTGGGACAGGAAACAGAGCGGGAATGGTAGGGTAAATCTCAACGGCTTTGGGGTGCTGTGTCTGCCTTGTGCCCCACCGTTGTGGAGAACCCATGCCCCGAATTTTGTGCCCCGGATCTCAGTTCCAAAGCCCTCAGGTCCAGAACGCGGGCTGTAGCCCAGTTCAGTGTCCACAGAATGGCGTCTTTTGCACCCCGCTCCCGTACCTGTATGCCTGGTTCCTGGTTACTCAGTGAGGGACTTTCACCTCAGTGAGGGTCTTTGCGCCCATCTCCCTGCAAGCCTAGGTCACAGGCGCGGGGACCTGGGCAGCCGCGATCCCAATCCGCGTTTGCTTTTCAAATGTGCTGCTTTTCCGCGCTATCCCGATCCCGATCCGCGTTTGCTTTTCCAGCCCGCTGCTTTTCCGCGCAAGCTGACTGGGTGGCCCGGGGCTGTGTGCTGGTCCTGGCCTCCTCCTGGAGGGCGGGGTCTCTGTATAATGGTGCCTGGAGCTCACCTCTGAGCGAATCCTGCAGGGTTCTCCGCAGCTCCCGTTCACGGGGTGTGGTGGCTGAAATAGTTCCTTTCCACTCACAGTCCCGCTTGCTGCGTAGTTTGTTCTTGTTGGTCGTTTTACTTTGTTGTTTTCCTCCTCTCTGCTGGTCGGAGAGTGCCGACTCTATGGGTGGGGGAGGAGAGCAGGGTTCTGCGCTTTCCTCCCTTCTAGTCCTCTTTTATGGCGACTTTCTTCTTCGGGTAGTTTGCTGGAGTCACCCGTTTATCTTCGGTGTCCCAGTTCTCACTGGGACCTGCCGCTTTTCCTCCCTATTAACTTTTTTTAATGGGAGATCTTACTCGCAGAGTCTCCTTGCCGCCATGTTGCTCCACCCTGGTTTCTTCTTTTTAACTAGGGTGACTGAACTGTAGAAGAAAAGTAGCAAAGGAAAGCCCAAGTGATGCAGCTCTTCAAAATCTTTCGGCCTATCTATTAGGAAACCTGTTGCTGTAGTTCCAAGGAATGTCAATGACAGGAAACATCAACCAGATGAGAATGTCACAAAGTAAAAGCTCTGTTCTTCCTTTCAGGTTACAGGAATACTAGCTGTGATTGATTTTCTGAAATCAAAGAGCCTGTTGTAGTGGACAGGCCAAACCAAAAGCCTCTCACTAGTGTCAGACAAATACTGCTGAAAGGTGGGCAATGTGGCCCAGTGAGCATTTAGTCAATTCATAGAAGGAACCTTGTTTTCCAAGTCTGTGTAACATTTAGGGAGTAAGTTCACACTCATCAGTTGCTACATTACCACATGACATCCACCACCCAAACAGCCCTAGTGCTTTGCTCTTGACCTTAGGCTCCCCCCTAATGTCCCCATCCCCCATCCCTTGTGCTCCTCTTCTAGTGACTCACTTCTCTGTTCCTATATCCTGGTTTGTTTTGGTTTAGTTTATCCAGTTCCTTTTTTAGTGTCCCTGTGGAGGAGATGTAGTGCTATATAAATACATCAATTTTGATTAAGCATCCATTCATAAATTCAATAAATATGTTCATTCCAATCAATGCAAATGCATTCCAATCAATGCAAATGCTTGCATGATCATATGAATTTTTTGAATTGTTATGCCATTTTGTTGACAATTGGTGTCACTAGATGTGATTAGGAAAAAAGTACACTAATACAGAAATATTAACTAATATGAGTGGGTATTACAAACTATATAGTCCAACGAGGATAATGTGAACCACCACGTGGGTCATGTGGCCAAAGAAACCTACAGATCTACCCCCAGTTTCTCTTGTTTTAACTCTTGAATTTACACCTGTAATTTTCCCATTCATGTCTTTTCCAAAAGCTTGCTTGCTTTTCTTTTTGAAGGATTCAATTTATTTTTTATGAATAAAGAACTGGAGGATAGGGCCGAGGTGTGGGGATTGAAGGATTCACCAGAGACAGAGTGGGGAGCAGAACAGGCAGATCTGCTGAAATACACTGCTGAGGGGAGCAGTGGGCAAGACAGGAGAGGTCTGCTCGCCATTTGGGTATCTCCAGGGCTGGCGGGGATCGAACCATCACTGAGAAGGCTGCGGATAGCTTCACAGGGCTGCATTCAACTGCCTGCGCCACCAGGAATTTTTTTAACAGTTGTTTTATTATACTTTATGAGTGGATTTGATTTATGCATTTATTTGTACAAGCAGTGGGTACAGACAGAAGCGCGGGAGGGTGAGAGAATTCACCGGAGCCAGAGCCAGGAATAGAACAGGCAGACTGATGAAACACACTGCTGAAGGGAGCAGCGGGCATGCCATGAGAGGTCTGTCATGCCATGTGGGACCCTCGCCATCAGCTGGGTATCGAACTGGTGCTGCAGAGGCTGCAGGCAGCTTCGCAGCCCAGCACTCAACCTCTGCGCCACCAGGGGAGGCCCCCTGTATATTTTTTAATCAGGTGCACATTATTACATTATTAAAACAAAGGCAAAGAACAGTATACATTTAATAATTAGTCTCTTTTCTAAGCATTGGTAGCTTTCCACAGTAATTTACCTTTTCAGTGTGGCTTTCCATATGTTTCAAAATTCCAGGGTGCACTCAACTCTCAGTGATTGGTTTTTTTTTCTCAAGTTTAGGAAACACATTGATGCTATGTGCCCTATCCCAGTGTTTATGTAGTTATCTCCATGTCGTATGGTTTCTCCCCCAGCTCCTTGCCTGGTGACTTGCTGTATTTTTGTTCCCACTTTGAAAGCTTCCGAGTTGCTCACTTACAACATGTCATAAATTAAATGTACTGTCAACGATCACATTCTATCTAATTGTACTTGTCACTTTGAAGCAAGGAATGTTTTCCTTGCTTGTAGTTGTTATTTTATCATGGTTTTAAGAATATATTAAGGAATGATGGTGGATAATGTTGGAATTTTGTAACAATTGTTTATTTACAATTAATCATTGCATTATTCAGAAACCATGAGATTTACATGGTTTCTTCTTTTAAATTAGAGTTCAAGACAAACAGAAAAATAAAAGCCAAAGTGATACATGTTCTTCATCAGAATCAGAATCAGAATCTGAGTCACAAGCCAGTATGAAGGTAGATGGCAAGAGACTTAAACCAGATGAGAATGTCACACGGTAACAATCAAATATTCCTTTAAATTTCAAAGAAGTATCTAATTGCTTTTATGATCATACAGCATATTGAAACTGGGAAGCCTAGGGGAAAATGATGTTACCATTATCAGGCAAATACAACTAAAATTTGAACGATGTGAACCAATGAGTTTTTGGTCATGTCATAGAGGGAAGATTTGTTTTCCACTCTGTGTATTATTTGGGGGATAACTTACTGCCTTATTAGATTAATGTTACTGTAAACACCCACCACCAATACATGCATAGTGCTTTACTGCAGACCTTGGGCCCTCCTTGTTTTGTTCTGACCCCCAATGCCTTGTGCTCCCCTTCTAGTAGACTCAGTTGTGTAGTCATATATTCCGTTTTTTTTTTTTTTAAGTCCCTTTGTTTAGTGAGTCTATGGAGGAGTTTTTTGCAATAAATACGTTAATTTTTCTTTAGCATATATGGATTAATACAATAAATAGGTGAAATTTAATAAATGCAGTTGTATTAGGAGATGTCTGCTTGTTTGATCATTCATTTTTTTTTTAATTTCTCTATCCTTTTGTTGACCAAAAGAAGTAGAATATTACAGAAATAACAAATAACATTATTATGTATTTGTAACTATTCAAGCAAGAAGAATTGTGACACCCACCTCCCCCATGCCCCCATTGTATCTCATGAGCTCTTGAAGGCTCACAGAACTATCTATTCCCATTTTCTCCTGTTTTCACTCTTGAACATTCAACAGTAAGTGTCCCACTCATGCATGGTCCAAACGTGCTTTCTAAAGGTTACAAGGATTTTTCACTCTATGATAACAACACATACCTCTTTAGACCCATGGGCAATGTCTGCCCATTACAAGGTTACAAGGATTTTTCACTCTATGATAACAACACATAGCTCTTTAGACCCATGGGCAATGTCTGCCTCAATGGCGATCATTCTCCCACCACATAATATTTTCATTTGACTTTAGGCTCTGTTAATTTCAGTGGGAGAGCTCACTTACCAGGTTTCTCCCTCCCATTTCTTGTTTTTTTTTTTTTTTTTTTTTTTTTTTTACTACAAAATTCTTTACTTACCTTTCTCTTTCAATCCCTTCCCAGATCCAACACTCAGAAAATTACCCAGAAATTAAACAAAAGGAAATTCAAAGAGCCAAGGCAAGCCATCCCAAGATTAGCAGGCTTCCTCCCACAGGGGCCAAATTCTGGATGCTTTGGTCTCCACTCAGACCGTAGTAGTAAAATCTGGTGCAAAATAAGGTGGTTCCAGAAGCTAGCAGTAATCCGCCCAGAGGGGTTTTCTGAAATGGGGCACCCCTAACAGGGCCAGGCTGTGTAAGAAGTGGTATTGGTTGGCCTTGAAAAAGAGCTCCTTCCCTAGGCATCAGGGAACGGGCGCCATGCGCCCCGTAGGCGGCCAAACCTACAGCCCTGGCTCCGGACACGGTGGCTAGGTGGCGGAGAGCAGCCCCTGGCCCAGCCATGGCAGTAGATGGTCCCATTTCTTGTTTTTTGACCTCAGTCTGTTTTTCCTATTTCTTCTCAATGCCCATTACCTTTGGATAAATTGAGGTTTCCCAGGATCTTTTGCCCCATGACTTTTACTTCCTTGAATATGATAGATGCCTAAAGTTACATTTACACTGCTTAATTCCTGACATGTATTCACTGCACCTGCACTGGGTCCTCTCTCTGGGTATATGGTACTGGATCACTGAGATCAGAAAGACAACTTTTGTTTTTGTCTATGGGTGATGCCATTTTGAGGTCGTGGCAGGGGAAACTGATGAGGTACATCTTACATGCATATGACCCTGATGTCACTCCAAGATACATGTAGTGAATATTTTAAAAATAAATCTGTCTTAACCCACAGGAATTTCTCATATTTCTTCCAATATATGTTCCCGTATATTTTTTAATCGGGTGCACATTATTGCATTATGAAAACAAAGGCCAAAGAACCGTACACATTTAATAATTAGTCTCTTGTCTAAGCATCAGTAGCTTTCAACAGTAACTCACCTTTTCAGTGTGGGTTTCCATATGTTTCAAAATTTCTGAGTGCACTCAACTCTCAGTGATTGGTTCTTTTCCTCTCAAGTTTAAGGAAACACATTGATGCAATGTGCCCTATCCCAGTGTTTGTGTAGTTATCTCCATGTCATTTCTCCCCCAGCTCCTTGCCTGGTGACTTGCTGTATTTTTGTCCCCACTTTGAAAGCTTCCCAGTTGCTCATTTACAACATGTCATAAATTAAATGTACTGTTAACGATCACATTCTATCTAATTGCACCTGTCACTTTGAAGCAAGGAATGTTTTCCTTGCTTGTAGTTGTTATTTTATCATGGTGTTAAGAATATATCAAGGAATGATGGTGGATAATGTTGGAATTTTGTAACAATTGTTTATTTACAATTAATCATTACATTATTCAGAAACCATGAGATTTACATGGTTTCTTCTTTTAAATTAGAGTTCAAGACAAACAGAAAAATAAAAGCCAAAGTGATACATGTTCTTCATCAGAATCAGAATCAGAATCTGAGTCACAATCCAGTATGAAGGTAGATGGCAAGAGACTTAAACTTAAACCAGATGAGAATGTCACAAGGTAACAATCAAATATTCCTTTAAATTTCAAGGAAAATTATCTGATGGCTTTTCTTTTCTTTTTCTTTTTTTAAAGATTTATTTATTGGGGCTCCCCTGGTGGCACAGGCGGTTGAGTGCAGTTCTGTGTAGCTGTCCCCAGCCTCTGCAGCGCTGGTTCTATCTTGGCAGGCGAGGGTCCCACATGGGGAAGCAGACCTCTCCTGTCTTGCCCACTTCTCCCCTCAGCAGTGTCTTCCATCTCTCTGCCTTTTCTGCTCCCTGCTCTGTCTCTGGTGAATTCTCTCACCCTCCTGTGCCTCTGACTGTACCCCAGTTCTTGTATAAATAAATAAATATTAAAAAAAAAGGAAACTGCTAATAAAGATGCCCAGAGTTATATTTCTGCTCAGATCTTACCTTAATTCCTGACACGTGTTCATTGCATCTGTAGCCAGGGCTCCTCTCTGGGTGTATGGTACTAGATCACTCAGGTGAGAAAGGCAATTTTTTTTTTGTCCATTGGTGATTCCAAATTGTTATTCTTAGTACAGGAAATTGATGAGGTACAACTTATTTGGATGACCCTGAGTCATTCCAAGATATATGTACTGAATATTTAAAAAATAAATCTTTTTTCACCCACAAGGTGTTCTCCAGTATATGTTCTAGTACTCTTTTTCAATCAGGTGCACATTTATATTAAAAAAAAAGGCCAGAAACAGTACACATTTAATTATTAGTCTCTCATCTAAGCATCAGTATTTTTCCATAGTAAACTCAAGGCTTTTGAGTTTTGCATACAGTATGTTTCAGAATTTCTGGATGTACTCAACTCTCAGTGTTTTGTTCTGTCCTTTGCAAGTTTAGGAAACACATTGATGTGTTGTGCTCTATCCTATTGTTCACGTTGTAATCTCTGTGTGGAGGGAGCTATTTCTCCCCTAACTCCTTCTCTGGTGACCTGCTGTGTATTTATTAGTCCCTTTTTAAAACCTCCCAGATGCTCAGCTACAGCATATCATAAATGTACTATCACGTGGTATCAGAACTGGACTTGTGGCTTTGAGACAAAGAAGTGTTTTCCTGCTTATAGTTGTTACTTCTGTTTTAAGGATGGGTCCTGGTTTCCTAAAGAAGTTAGCAAAGAAGCAAAACAATGATTTATCACCTTCATCAAAATCTGTTGGCCAAATAAACAAGAAGAGTGGTCCTGCCCTTCCAGTGAATGTGGATAGCAGGAGTCATGACCCAGCTGATATTACCGGAAGGTAAAATCTATAAATTTTCCTTTCAGTTTAAAGGAATATTAGCAGTGATGACTGTGGGAAACAAGCAGCATAATACATTTGACAGTCCAAGGCAAGAGAAATCTCACCCTTATCAGATTAATACTGCCAAACTATGACCTATGAGAATCACTTTGTGTTTTGCCCCTTTGTTGAGGGAACATTCATTTACAACCTGTGTATGATTTAGGGGATAAGTTCACACCTCATCAGATGGATGTTACCACAGGACACCCTCCACCATCACACCCACGCTGCTTTACTCTAGACCTTAGGCCCCTCCTGTGTGTTCTTACCCCTTCTAACTCTCCCACTCTCGGCCTCAATTTTCATTCCTATGTCCTAGATTTATTTTATTTTAATTTTGTCATTTCCTTTGTTTAGTGACTTTGCTCTACAAATTCAATTAATGGACACATACTCAGAATATTTTGCTCATAAAAGTTTATGAATTTCAATTGATCCACCTTTTTGTTGTCCATTGAATGTCACAAAGAGGTGGTTTGAGAAAAAGTAGAGTAGTACCAAAAATACCAAATAGTTGTGATTGGGTATTGCAAAATACAGTCAAAGAAGAAGAAAATGTTGTCCTCCATGGCTGTGATACTTGGCTAAGTCCTACAGAACTGTCCATCCTCTAATTTTTCTTGTGTTCACTCTTAAACAGTAATTTTCCCAACTTTCTCCAAATTTTACAGATTACCAGTGATTTTTCATGTTACAAAATCCACACATTTCTTATTAGACCAGTGAACACTTTTGCATAATGGAAATCTCTCCTTCAAAATGAGTTATTCATTTGATTCTCAGGACTTGTATTTTCCAAGGGTAAACTAATGTATCTGGTTCCCCCCAAGCATTTCTTGTTCTTCCATCTTAGTCTGTGTTTCCTATTTCTCTTCAACTGCATCCTCCTTTTATACAAATTGAGGAGCTTTAACATTCAGTCCTTGATCTTCTGTCCCATGACTGTTACTTTCTTGTATGTGTTAGTGATCTCCAACTTTATATTTGAACTGCAGATATTTTGTCTTAATATCTACCAATACTCATTGCAGCTGTGGCTTGGGCTCCAATCAGACCTGCGTGTTGGTAGTAGATCCCACAAATCTCAGACAGGCATTTTTTTGTCCATGGGTGATGCCGACTTCTTATTCTCGGTAGGAAGAGCTGATAAGGTACGACTCATTTGTTATGACCCTGATGTCATTTGGGTCTTTTAAAAGTAAATCTGGTCTCATTGTAGGTTTATATCTGATTTTGTGCAGTATATAATATGTGCCTGGGACTATTTTTCAGTGAGCTGTGCATTATAATAGTGGGGAAAAAAAGCCAAAAAGCATAGTATATTTCCAACTAGTATTTCCATGTTTAGATGCAAATATTTTAGGCAAATAACAAAGACTTTTCTTTGTTTCAAATTCAAGATGTTTCAAATTTCTGGATCCCATCATCTCGCAGTATTTTGTTCCTTCCATTTCAGGTTTGGAAACACATAGATGTGATATGCTCTATCTTTGTGCTCAAGTTGTAATCTTTTTGTGATATAGTTTTCCTCCTGTTTCCCTTACCTCATGACCTGTTGAGTTTTTGTTACCTCTATGTAATGTCTACATTGTACTCATTTAGAGCATGTCACAGATGTGCCCATGACTGTTGCAGAGTATCGTGATTCTATATCTGGCTTTGAAGCTCTGGAATTTTTATTTTTTCCTTGATTATGGTTGTTACCACATTACAGTTTTAAGAATTAATCAGTAATGAAGATATATAAGTGTTAGAATTTTATAGTTTTTTTATTAGTCTTTATGAGAAGATTTCTTGAAAAATATTAGCTTTACATGTTGTTTTTCTTTTTTTAAAGTACAGTTCCTGGCTTGAAGGAGGCAGTAAGGGAAAGAAAAACTGATTCATGGTCTTCATCATCCTGGATTGTTTGTTTGGAAATCGAACAGTATAATATAGTGACAATTTAGTGTTACATGGAGGTGATTTGAAAGAGAGTCATACAAAAGTACTATGTAATTGAGATTGGGTATTGCAAAATAAAGTCAAAGAGTAAGAAAATAGGATCCTCCATTCCATACCACTTATTTAAGTTCTAAAAAAATGACCATCTTCCTCTCCTTCTTGTTTTCACTCTTGGACTTGTATCAGTCACTTCTCCACTCACCTATCTTCCAAAATTAAATTTTAAGGCTACCTCTAATTTTGCAGACTACAATATCCACACATTCCTTATGAATCTCATGGAGTATATTTGCATCAATGGAAAGTTCACCTGTAACAAAATTTTTTCATTTGACTTTCAACTGGTATTTTCAGAGGGAGAACTCATTTACCTAAGAGTGTCCCGCATGCATTTCTTGTTCTCCCACCTCGGTCTGATGTTCCTATTTCTCATCAACCCAAGCCTGCTTTGTACAAATTGAGGTATTCTAGGAGTCAGTCCTTGACCTTCTGTCTCATGAGTGTTACTTCCTTGTATGTTCCAATGATCACCAACTC
Source organism: Talpa europaea (assembly GCF_964194135.1). Lineage (NCBI taxonomy): Eukaryota > Metazoa > Chordata > Mammalia > Eulipotyphla > Talpidae > Talpa > Talpa europaea. Next base: position 59,729,745 of record NC_140082.1, on the reverse strand, counting down.
TATATTTTCACTGCAGATCTCTTGCCTTAACATGACTTGTACACATGACAAATGTGACTAGGTTTTCTATCAGATGTCTTGGTATATCGTACTGGAACCAACAGATCTCGGAAATACATTATTCTGTCCGTGGATGATGCCAAATTGTTGTTCTTGGTAGGGAGACCTGATGAGATACAATTCATTTGTAATGACCCTGGTGTCATTCCAACATATAGGTCTTTCAAAATTAAATCTTGTCTCACCTCCGAGATCTCACTCTGATTTCTTCCAATATATAATATATGCTTCATACTATTTTTCAATCAGTTAAAAATTATATATTCAAAAAAGTAAAAAAAAAAACAAAACCAAAAAAATAGTACCTGCTGAATTAGTAGTACCATGGATAAGAGTCAATACTTCTAGACAATAAACTTTAACAATTAATTGTAGTATTCATGATGTTACAAATTTCTGGGTCCAATCATCTCACATTATTTTGTTCTTTTATTTCAAGTTTTGGAAACATATAGATGTGATGTGACCTATTTTCATGCTCACTTTGTAATCTCTATGTGGAATACTTTTCTCCCCCTTTTTCTTACCTGATGTGTTTTTGTTACCTCTATTGAAAGCCTCCATTGTACTCACTCAATACTTGTCATAGTTGTACTCTTAACTATACCATTATATCTTGTGTCTACCCTGACTTTGAAGCAAGGGAGTGGAGTGTGTTTCCTTGATTATGGTTGTTACCTCATCACTGTTTTAATAATTAATCAGTTGTGAAAGTGGAAAAGTGTTGGAATTCTCCAAAAGTTGTTTATGCTATTTATCAGTAGATTTCTTACAAACATTAAATTTGTATGGTTTTGTTTTCTGAAGTACGGTGCTTGGCTTGCAGAAGATAGCAAAGGAAAGCAAAACTGACTCATGGTCTTCATCAGATCCTGTGGGTCAAGCCAAGGAAAAGACTGCTTTTCGACTTCCAGTAAATGTAGATGTCAGGAGACAAGGTCAAGATGAGAATGTCAGAAGGAAAAACCTATAATTCTTCCTTTCAAGTGGGAGGAATATTAGCAGTGATTGCATTTTTCGATACCAAACAGCATAATGTTCTCTGGACCATTCCAGACAAGAGAAATCTCACCCTTATTAGACAAAAAGTACAGAAAAGTGATGCCTGAGGAGAAGTTTGTGTTTTGCTCTTTCATTGAGGAACATTGTTTTACAAGCCTTTATGATTGTGGGGATAGTTCCCCACCTCATCAGATGCATGGTATCATAGGACACCTACTACCACAGCACCCTTCGTGCTTTCTTCTAGTCCTTTAGCCTTCTCCCTGGTGTTGTCTGACCCCCTCACCTCTCCTCTTTTTTTATGGAAGTTTTAATTTTTTAGGATATGTTTTGGTTTGGTTTTGCAAATTTCTTGTTCCGATTACTTTGTGCAGGAGATGTATTGCAATAAATCCATTAACTTTTTTGAAGATTTATTTATTTATACATGAACCAGGGTACAGGCCAGATGTGCGGGAGGGTGAGAGGATTCACCAGAGACAGAGCGGGGAAGAGAACAGGCAGACTGACGAAATACACTGCTGAGGGGAGCAGCGGGTGATACAGGAGAGGTCTGCTTCGCCATGTGGGATTCTCGCCAGCCTGCCAGTATCGAACCCGTGCTGCAGAGGCTGTAGACAGCTTCACAGTGTGGTGCTCAACCGCCTGCACCACCATGGAGGCCCAAAATACATTAATTTTTAATTGCAGGTTTCTGTTTATAAATTCAACAAATAGAATTAAAAATATCCTTGGAAACATGTTCAGGTGTTTTTTGCTTGTGTGATTTCATGAATTTCTTGAAAAAAGTTCTACCATTTTTTTTTTTTTGGTCCATTTTGTGTCACCAGGAGGTGATTAGAAAAAAAGGAGAGGAATAGAAATATACAAGAAAATTGTGATTGGGCATAGCATTCTACAGTCAAAAAAAGAGAGTAGGATCTTTTATGGTCATGCCACTTAACTATGTCCTACCGATCTGTCCATGCTCTAGATCCTCTTTTCACTCTTGAACTTATCCAGTAATTTTCCACTCACCATTTCTCTAAAATTGCTTTTTTAAATGTTACCACTGATTTTAAATGTTACAAAATCCACACATTCCTTATTAGACCAATGAAATACATTTGCATTAGGCAAAATCTTTCATCCAACATAACTTTTTCATTTGATTTTCAGGACTGGTATTTTCAGAGGGAGTACTCACTTTTTGGTTGTCCCCCATTATTTCTTGTTCCTCCATCTCAGTCTGTATTTCCTATTTCCCAACTTCCTGTTGTACAAATTGAGGAATCCTAGGATTCAGTCCTTGATTTCTGTCTCATGACTTTTACTTCCTTGTATGTGCTAATGATCTTCAAATTTATATTTGCTCTGCAAATATTTTCCTTAATTCCAGAAATGTACTCAGTGCACCTGCATCTGGGGTACCTCCTATCCCTTGGTGTATGGTACTGAAATCCAGGTATCTCAAAATGCCTTTTTTTTTTTTTGGTCTATTGGTGATGCCAAATTGTGATTGTTGGTAGAGGGACCTGCTGAGGTAAAACTTACTTGGTCATGACCCTGATGTCATTCCAACATATGGATATTTGAAAAGTAAATCTCTCTCATCCCTGATGTATTTCTTGGATTTCTTTCATTATATACATGTGCCTCAGTCTATTTTTCAAACAGTTGCACATTATTACATTTTTATTTTTTTATTATTTTATTTATTTATTTTTTAAAGATTTATTTATTCATACATACAGGAACTGTGATACAGGTCAGACACGTGGGAGGGTTGAGAGGCTTCACCAGAGACAGAGTGGGGAACAGAACAGGCAGTTTGACGAAATACACTGCTGAGGGGAGCAGGGGGCAAGACAGGAGAGGTCCGCCATGCCATGTGGGACCCTCCATGGTCAGCCGTATCAAACCGCCGCTGCAGAGGCTGCGGACAGCTTCACAGTGCGGCACTCAACTGCCTGCACCACCAGGGGAGGCCCTACAATTTATTTATTTATTTATTTTTCTTATTCTTTTTTTTTTTAAAGATTTATTTATTTATATTTATACAAGCACTGGGTACAGTCAGAAACGCGGGAGGGTGAGAGAATTCACCAGAGCCAGAGTGGGGAGCAGAACAGGCAGAAGGACTGAAGTACACTGCTGAGGGGAGCAGCGGGCAGCAGGAGAGGTCTGCGCGCCATGTGGGACCCTCCTCTGGTGGCCGGGGAGCAGCTGGGGATCGAACCGGCACTGCTGAGGCTGCGGGCAGCTTCACAACCCAGTGCTCAAGCGCTGCACCACCAGGGAGGCCCTATAATTTATTTTTTTAATGAGAATTTGTATTATTGTTTTTCTTAATTTTTTTTTTTTGAAAATAGGTATTAGTTTCTCTGTGAAGGTTTGTTTAAATACACCAGTGAAGCCATCTGGTTCTGGTCTTTTGTATTTTGGGAGATTTTTGATAACAGTTTCAGTTTCCTTGCTTATAATTGGTTCATTCTAGTTCCTGATTCAGTCTTGGAAGGTTATTACATTTTTTAAAAAAGCAAAGCCATTATCAAAGTACACATCTAATTAGTATTTCTGTGTCTCAGAATCAGTATTTTAAGACAGTGAACTTAGACTTTTATGATTAGCACTCAAGATGTTTCAGAATTTCTGGTCCAATCAGCTGTCAGTTACTTGTCCCTTCCCTTTCAAGTTGCAGGAACATATTGATGTGATGTGCCTTGTATTTGTGCTCATGTTATAATCTTTATGTGGAATGGTTTTCTCCTCCAGGTCCTTTCCTGGTGACCTGCTATGTTTTTGTTTCCTCATCTGTAATCTCTATTATTCACTTATAGCATGCAATCGTGGACATCATGATTGCATATCTGACTTAGAAACTTGAGTGTGTTTCCTTGCTTATGGTTGTTACCTCATCAGGGTTTTAAAACTTGATCAATGAATAAAGATGGATAAATGTTGGAATTTTACAAAACTTGCTTTATTAGTCTTTATGAGTAGATTTCTTGTAAAATAATAACTTTACATTATTTCCTTTTTTTCAAAGTATGGTTCCTGGCTTGAAGAGGAAGATAGTAAAGGAAAGAAAAACTGATTCACGGTCTTCACCAGATCCTGTGGGTGAAGCCAGCGAGAAGGCTGGTGCTGAACTTCCAGTGAATGTGTATGTCAGGAGATGTGACCCAGATGAGGATGTCAAAGGGTGAATTCCATAATTCTTCCTTTAAAGCTAAGGAATATTAGTGGTGACTCTGTTTGGAAATCAAACAGCATTATATGGTGTACTAGGCAAGGTAAGAGAGTTCTTGGCTTTATCAGAAAAGCACTATTGAAAGTTGAATGATGAGGACCAGTATTGTTTTTTTTTTTTTTTGTCCCATTGAATAATATGCCTGTGTTGATTTATGGGACAATTCACTCCCCATCACATGTATGTTGCCACATAATAACTACCACCAACACACCCATAGTTCTTTACTGTAGACCTATGGCCCTTTCCCTAGTGTGTTATCACCTCCTCACACTCCACTTCTATGAGCCTCAATTCTCCAGTTTATTTCCTGGATATATTTTAGTTTAGTTTTGTGAATTCCTCTCTTTGGTGACTTTGTTGAGGAGATGTATTGGAATAAGTGTATTGATTTCTATTCATATGATTTTATTCACAATTTCAATTAACAGAATCAATTCAGGGAAAGGAAACATATGCAGGAGACTTTTGCTTATGTAATTTTATGTTTTTGTTGTTCTGCCAATTTGTTGACCATTTAGTGTTACAGGGAGGTGATTTGAAACAGAGTAATGTAAAAGTACTATGTAATTGTGATTGGGTATTGCAAAATACAGTCAAAGAGGAAGAAATAGGACCCATGGGCTTTTTGTGACTTCATGCAGGGGATATTGGCTTACAAGCCTATGTATGATTTTGGTGCTAGTTTCGTAGTTCATCAGATGTATGTTACCACTCAGTACCCACTACCAAAGTACCCATAATGCTTTACTGTTAACCTTGAGCCCCTCTCTCTTCTGTCTCATCCCCTTGCCTCTTCCGTTATAGTAGCTTTACTTCTCCAGTTATATTTCCAGGGTATGTTTTGGTAGTGTTTCCAATTCCTATTTTGGTTTTTTTGTGGAATAGCTTATTGAAATATATTTCTCAGTTTTCTAGTCATAAAGTCAATGAATAGAATAAATTCAATAAATCAGCACATTCCAGAGACCTTTGCTTTTATTTGCTGTATTATAGGAATGTTTTGAATTGTCTGTCATTTAGTTGGCCTTTGAGTGTCACATGGATGTGATTTAAAAAAGCATTGCAATACAAAAATAGTAAAGAATCATGATTAGGTGTTGCAAACTACAGTCAAAGAAGAAAATGGGATCCTCCACAGTCATACTACTAAGCTAATGAGTCATACAGAACGGTCTGTCCATCCCCTAGTTACTCTTATATTCACTCTTGAACTTGCACCTGTAATTTCTCCACTTACCACTCTTCCAAATTGCTTTTGATAAGTCAGCACCAAGTGTTCATTTTATCCACACATATTTTTACACTCATGGGCTGTATTTTCTTCAGTGGAAATCTCTCTCCTCTAACATCATATCTTCATTTGACTCCAGATCTGTGTTTTTAAGGGGGAGAACTAGGCATCTGTAGTGCACTTTTCATTCTTCTACCTCAGTATGTTTTTCCTATTTCTTCAATCCCACTTCCTGTTATAGGAATTGAAGTATCCGAGAATTGTCTTTGATCTTTTGTCTCATGACTGCCACTTTTTATGTATGCTAATGATCCCCCAATTTTTAATTTTTCTTTAGACCTCTTGCCTTAATTCCTCACCTTACACATTGTACCTAAGTTTCCTCGTAGATCCCTTGGTGTTGGTACTGGAACCCACAGATCTTAGAAAGGCTTTTGTTTCTTTCCTATGAGTGATGCCAAATTGTGGTTCTTGGTGGCGACCTGATAAAGTACAACTTACAGACCCTGATGTCTTTCCAACAGATGGTTATTTTAAAAGTTAATCTGCTCTCACCCACAAGATTTCTTCCATTATAATATACATGTTTCATATTATTGGACTCTTGGAAAAGTCATGATGCATTTTTGCTTGAAAAACGTAGAAAAAATATGTTGTGACTTTTCCAACAACCCACTATTTTTCAATCAGTTGCACATTATTGCATTACAAAAGGCCATTATCACATGACACATCTTATCAGTACATTCATGTCCTAGAGTCAATAGTTTTTGTCAATGAACTAAGACTTCTTGTGTAGCTTTCAAGATACATCAAAATTTCTGGGTCACTCATCTCTCAATGTTTTGTCCTTTCCCTTTCAAGTTTTGGGGACACGTAGTTGTGATGTGCCTTATCTTTGTGTGCATGTTGTGACCTCCATGTGGAATGGTTTTCTTCCCTCTGTGTCTCATTACCTCCTCTGAAAAGCCTCCATTGTGCTCACTTTCAGCATGCCATAGATGTGCTCTTAGCTATCAGATAGTATCATGATTGCATATCTGACTCTGAAGCATGGAGTTTGTTTCCTTGATTTTCATTTTCACTTCATAAATGTTTTAAGAATTAATCAATGGCTAAGTTGTGGAATTTATAAAAGGTATTTTATTAGTCTTTATCAGAAGATTTCTTAATAAACATTAGCTTTACATGGTTTGTTTTTTAAAATACGGATCCTGGCTTGCAGGAAAAGTTAATAATGGAAAGCAAAACTGATCCATGGTCTTCACCAGATTATGTGGGTCAAGTCAGTGAGAAGGCTGGTGTTGAACTTCCAGCGAATGTAGATGTCAGGAGATATGACTCAGATGAGAATGCCAGAAGTAAAATCCATAATTCTCCCTCTAATTTTAAAGGAATATTGGCAGTGATTGTGTGTTTGGAAATCAAGCAGCATAGTAGAGTGTGCTAGGCAAAGTATGAGAAGGCTCAGCCTTTTTGGACAAATACTGCTAAGAGCGGAAAGAGGAGGTCCAGTGACATTTTCTTATTTCATTGAGGGAACATTGTTTTTCAAGCCTCTGTATGTGTGGTGGGGTAGGTTCACACATCGCAAGATGTACTCTACCACAAGACACCCACCATCACAGCACTCATAGTGCTTTAGTGTAGATCTGGGCTCCCTCCCTGTTCTGTTTTCTCTGCCTCCAGTCATCATATAGTAGCATCAGTTATGCAACCATATTTCCAGGGTTTGTTTTGGTTTAGTTTTGCTTGTTTCTTTGTTTAGTTATATTGTGGAGGAGCTGTTTTACATTAAATACATTGATTTCTATGAAAAATTCAATGAATAGATTCATTTCAATGAATGGAAACATTTCAGGAACCTTTCCTTTCTTAATTTTATGAATATTTTGAATTGGTCTGCCATGTTGTTTACCAATTATTACCACATTTGAGGTAATTAAGAAAAAATTTAGTTAATAAATGTTCTAAATAATCACTATTGGGTGTTGGAATCTACAGTAAAACAAGAAGAGTACAAGATTCTCCACTGTCATACTACTTAGCTAAGTCCTACAGCACTGTCCATCCTCCTCCTTGTTTTCACTTTGAATTTGCTCCAGTAAATTTCTTACCCACCCCTCCTCCAAAGTTGCTCTTTAAAGATTACCACCATTTTTCGCATTACTGTATCCATACATCCTGTTTTACACTGATAGGCTATATTTGCTTTAATGAAAATCTCTTTAATCCAACATTGCTTTCATTTGATTACAAGTCTGATATTTGCAGAGGGAGAACTCACTTACTAGATGTCCCTGATGTATTTCTGTTTCTTCCACCCTCAGTCTGTGTTTCCTATCTCTTCAACCCCACCCTCCTTTTGTATAAAAATAAAAATCCCAGGATTCAGTCCTCGATCCTCCAATCATGACTTTTATTTCCTTGTATATATTAATGATTCCAAACTTATATTTCCACTTCAGATCTTTTCCTTGATTAATGAAATATTATCAAATTCCTTACTGGCTTTCATTCTTTTTTTGATAGATGGTTGTTGTTATGCAAGTTTCCCTTTTCTACAATTGAATTACTGATATTGTATCTCATACCAGTTCTTTTGTTCATGTCATCACTATTTTATAGTGTTGGTTCTTTAGTGGTATCTCTTGTTCTGTCAATGTGTTGGGTGTCACTTTGGTTGTTATCTTTCTCTTTCTTTTGCTCCTGACACCTAATCTGATGGTCAATCTTGTCAGGTTTCCCTGCCAAATATATCCAGAAGTCAATATCCTATTATATGTTGAATCCCAAATCATCTGCTCTCTTTACTAGTGTCAGAAACTTTAGTTGGTCTCTTAGTTTCTGTCTTTTTTACTCCTCCCATCATTTTAAAATCAGTGGCCTATTTTGACATAGGAAAGATTATGTTGTTCCTCTGTTCTGACTCCCTCTTCAGAGTACAGCAATGTTCTTCAAATACAAACCAGTCCCTACACTTTCTATTTCTCTTAGATCAGTTTCTGTGTCTCCCTTGCAGTCTATGTCTTTCCCTGTCACTTGAATTTCCATATTCTAGGGGGCCTCCCTGGTGGTGCAAGGGGTTGAGTACAACACTGTGAAGCTACCCACAGCCTCTGCAGCATGAGTTTGATCCCTGGCCGGCCAGGGAGGTCACCTACATGGTGCAGCAGAGGTCTCCTATCCCACCCGCTGCTCTCCTCAACAGTGTATTTCAGTCAATCTGCCTGTTCTGTTCCCCACTCTTTATCTGGTGAATCCTCTCACCCCCCTCCACATACCTCTGGCCTGCACCCCAGTTCTTGTATGCCTAAATAATATTTTTAAAAAAGAATTTCTCTCCCTTCCGTTCTGTTCCAACCATGTTGACCTTTTCAACATTCTGTCACCCTGAAGGCATACCCCTGTACTTGCTGTTGATTCTAACTGGAATGATTTATCTTCTGATATCCTTATGATCACTCCTTTCATTCCTTCATAAGCCACTTTCTCCTAAGCCACTTTCTCAGCAATATCTGGGTTGGCCATTTTGAGTCATATTTTTATGCCTCACCTGCTTACAAACCTCCAAATTTCCTTTCTCTGCTATAGTATTCTCTAGCAGGATATATGTTTGGCCATCTAGTTCATCGTCTGTTTACTTCATTTCTCAGGGGTAGGATTTTGGTCTGATCTCTGCTATTATTTCAGTGCCCAAACTGGGCTGGAATATTATCCCCTGAAGACTTACTGAGTGAATGGAGTTTAACCTGTGGGTTTTGTTGTACATTTTATACTGATTCTCACTTAAACTAAACAATCTTGTGTGGGTCCCTGCTGAAAGTCTACTTGTCAATTATATGCCCTTTGGGATTCCTTTGGCTCTCTGCAATATGCAGTATTTGCTCTATGAATGTTCTCCATTGTGGGGGTTAAGCCCGGTCATATGTTTCCTCACTTTTAAACCTTTTACTGGTATTATGGTATTTTATGTAAGGTCAAATGGATCTGAATAGAAAAAAAAAATATTTATATGTTATTACTTAAAGAAGCAACTAGTATATTATAGGAGTTAGGGCCTCCCTGGTGGCGCAGAGGTTGATCGCTGGGTTGTGAAGCTGCCTGCAGCCTCTGCAGCGCCGGTTCAATCCCCGGCTGCTCCCCGGCCACCGGAGGAGGGTCCCACATGGCGCGCAGACTTCTCCTGCCACCCGCTGCTCTCCTCAGCAGTGCACTTTGGTCCTTCTGTCTGCTCTGCTGCCCGCTCTGGCTCTGGTGAATCCTCTCACCCTCCTGCACTTCTGACTGTACCCATTGCACGAATAAATAAATAAATAAATAAATAAATAAATAAATAAATAAATAAAATAAATCTTTAAAAAAAAATTCTTGCCACAGAATTATGAACCCTCAGTGTATAAAATTAACTTACAATGTTTGTCTGTATTGTTCCCGAAGGTAGGAGAAATGTATGCTTTCCAACATGGTGTTTTTGAACACAACCACCTGTTCTTCTAATCTAGGGTTTGGGGAGAATGGAGATTAAGGTCTGCAGTTCAATGAATGCTGCCCCATCTGACTGCTGAAAGCAGGGTTTTCCAGCTGTTCCTGGATGCAGCTGAGTGTGTGGAGCCAAGTCTTGGGCGCTGCAGGGTCCACTGCTGAGACTGTGGTCTGTGAGCCTGTACACACTGCACGCAAAGCTGCCACCCCTCTTAGATCTCTTGGTGTATGGGACTGGAGCACTCAGCTCTCAGAAAGGCATTATGTTTTGGGCCTCCACTGGTGGCGCAGCGGTTGAGTGCTGGGCTGGGAAGCTGCCCGCAGCCTCGGCAGTGCCGGTTCTATCCCCGGCCGATGGCAAGGGTCCCACATGGCGCGACAGACCTCCCCTGCCACGTCCACTGCTCCCCTCAGCAGTGTATTTTGTCAGTCTGCCTGTTTTATTCCCTGCTCTGGCTCTGGTGAATTCTCTCACCCTCCTGCGCTTCTGACTGTACCCAGTGCCTGTATGAATAAATTAATAAATCTTTAAAAAAAATGAAAGGCATTATGTTTTGTCCATGGGTGACACCAAATTGTTGTTCTTGGTAGAGGGACTGATGAATTGTGACTTATTTGGTCATGAACTGAAGTCAAACCAACATATAGGCATTTTCACCCCAGCCCCAGCATATTTCCTGGATTTCCTCATACATATTGTATGTCTCTAATACTGTTTTTCCATTTATATGTTATTATATTTAAAAAGAAATTGATAAGCATCATATATGGCTAATTAGTATTTCCACAACTGTGTGTCATAACTCTGAGTCAGTGAACTCTGTGTTTTAAATTTAGCATTTAAGAGTTTTCAAAATTACTGTGGTGACTTCTGTTCCAGTATTTTACATTTTGTAACCTGATTGTTCTTCCGTTTTTGTTTTTCCTGTTTCTCTTCAACCCTTCCCATTTTATTTTTATTTTACAAAAGTTGTGTTTTAAATCATTATAAGTATTTTTTAAAAACATTAGCTTCATTTGGTTTCTTTTTTGGAAGTAATATTCCTGGCTTGCATAAAAGTGGAGTAAGGAAGAGCAAAAATGAAACATGTAATTCAGCAGTATCTGTGCCTAAAGTAAGCAGGAAGACTGGTGCTTTGCATTCAGTGACTGGTGACAGCAGAAGACATGAATCAAGACAGAATAATGGAAGCAATGTCTATAATTTCTTCCTGTATAGGTAAAGGAATATTAGCAGTGATTACTCTTCTGGAACTCAGACTGTATGATGTAGCTTATAGGCTAACACAAGAAAAATCTTACACTTGTCAGACAAATACTGCTGAAAAGTAACAATGAAGACCAGTCAGTTTTGAGTGACTTCATCGAAGGAACATTGGTTGACAAGCCTGTGTATGTTTTAGGGGACAGGTTCCCAGCTCATCAGGTGGATGTTACCACACGAACCCCACCGCCAAAGCACCCAGAGTGTTTTATCCTAGACCGCTGGATTCTCATCCCTGTTACTTTGTCACCTTCTCCTCTCCATCCCCTCTTTTAGCCTCAATTCTGTAGTCAAATTTCTAGGGTTTGTTTTGTTAGTTAGCCAGTTCCTTGGTCAGGGTCTTTTGTTAGTGATGCAAGGAGTATGTTTCCTTGCTTATGGTTGTTACTTCATCATGGCTTTCCGAGTTAATAAATGAAATAGGTTAGATAAGTTTTGGAACTTTTCATTTTTTTAAATGTTTACAATAGATTTCCTCTAAAACATTAGTTTCTTATGGATTTTTAACTAGAGTTCCTGGCTTGACTAGAAAAAAAGGAAAGAAAAGCACCTATGAAATTAATATGCCAACAGAACCTCTGACAGTAACACATGAGACAGCTGGTGTAGTATTTCCGGAGCAAGGTGACAGCAGGAGACATGAAAACAATCAGGATGTTGGAAGGTAAAATCTATAAATTCTTCCTGTCTTTATAAAGGAATATTAGCAGTGATTACTTTTTACTGAAAATAAAACAGCATAATCTGGCATACTTACTGAGGCAAAAGAAAATGAACTTTATCAGAAAGATACTCCTGAAATGCGATAGATGAGGATGAGTGATTTTTTTTTCTTTTTATTGTAGCATCTCATTTACAACCCTGTCTATATTTTAGGTGATAGGTTCATATCTCTTCAGATGTATGTTACCATACATACCACCACCATGATGATTTAAAAAGGTTTCTTTTCATATAAGGACTTGAACTAACTTCTCAGTTAGGTTTTAGTACCAGTAAAAGCTTGTTTTTTTTATTGAAAATGGCCACCACAAAAAACCTGAGAATATGTTTCCTATGAAATCATGTAAATAACATTGATTTTACTTTTTGTCTTTTGATTGTTAATTTGAAGTAATTTAATAATTTGTTAATATTACAGTACATCTTTGGTCTTTAATGTTATTACTCTTTTTACTTGGTGTTTAATCCCTTTTTAGGAAAGTATGGGTTAGAAGATTTTATATAATAACAATAGGTTTTGATATTCTTTGTATTTGGCTATTTACTATTTGCCTGAAAATAAATCTTTTCTTTTTATAGGCCTGTAAAGAAAACATCTAATGAGAAGAAGGTATAGTAAAGAATAAATAAGGACAAAAATTATTCTGTGGTAACAATACATTTTAAAAGATATAAGGAAAAACTTGAAAGTCTTAAATCATTATAAAAATGTTTACTTTAAAAATAATTTATAAATAATAATCATATATAAAGCTATCCTTTTCATGAAAGTCAGTTCCTTTAAGGAGTACCTGTGTTTTTGCTATTATAAAAAGGTGAATATTTATCACCTCTGTACACTTAGCATATTTATTGAGAGTTACTGAGCATTTTGAAATATTTTTATTTGTATGTCAAACAGGATGACTCTGATGACATAACTCAGACATCTGAAACAGCCTCAATGGGTTGTGACTCGTTTTACTCGGAACATGAGAATTGTACGTTGTTAATGGAACAACTTTGCATGAATTGTAAAGGTAGGAGCATTGTTTAATTATAGTCTTAACATGTGTACTGTAGTGTCACATGCACACTTTGTCTAGTACTGCACTATAGAGCACAGATCTGTTCTCATGTCATTCATCTCAGAAATATGTTTTCTATTGAGATGAAATGAGAGCTATTGTTTACTTCCAGCCAAAGAGCTGTGAGAATCCCCATGACACTTTTTGTTGACTCTGCTCTCTCCGAGGCCCTTCCTCGAAGTCAGATTCCCATTATTTCCCTCCTAGAATACTGAAATATCCTCAGATATGTTTCCCCTAACATTTTACCTCTGGAAACCTTCTTCTGTACTGCACACATAATTGCCATATATATTGTTTTAAATTCAGATCTCATAATGTTGCCCTTTCCTTAAAATCCAGCTAGTATCTCTCAATGCTCTAGGTTAAAGTCCACCATCCACTAGTTGCATTTTGTGTTATTCCATGTCCTTTTCTCATCTGTGTCTCAGTGACTGTGTAGTCTTTCCTACAATAAGACTTTCTGTTTTCAGCAGCTTTTGTTAGGTAAACCACACCTATAGAAATTGTATAATTTGATAGTTTGACATATGTATACAAAGATGAAACCATCCTCACAATCCAGATAGTTAACTCATCTATCACCCCTCAAAGTCTCCTCAAGCCCCTTTATATTCCCTTCTTAAGAAACTACCAAATTGTTTTCTAAAGGGCTTGTACCATTTTCCATTCCCACCCAAAGCTTATGAGAGTTCTAGTTCTTCCATATCTTCATCAACGCTCAGTGTTGTCAGTTTTTTTTTTTAAACATTTATTTATTTATGCAATAACTGGGGTACAGTCAGAGGCACAGGAGGGTGAGAGAATTCACCAGAGACAGAGCAGGGAGCAGAACAGGCAGACTGACCGAAGACACTGCTGAGGGGAGCAGCGGGTGAGGCAAGAGAGGTCTGGGGCATTATGATTATTTCCATAGCTTACCTATTGTAAATAGTACTGCTATAAATCTAGGGGTGCAGGCGCCCTTTTGAATTAATGTTTCTGTGTCCTTTGGGTAAATACCTTAGGAGTGGAATTGCTGGATCATATGGAAACTCCATCTTTAGCAGATTGAGGAATATCCACACAGCTCTCCATGGTGGTTGGAACAGTTTGCATTCCCACCAGCAGTGGAGGGTTCCTTTTTCTCCACATCCTCCCCAACATATGTTGTTGCTAGTTTTTTTAATATGTGCCATTCTCACTGGTGTAAGATGGTATCTCATTGTAGTTTTGATTTGTGTTTCCCTGATTACAAGTGATGTTGAACAATTTTCCATATGCCTGTTGGCCATTTGCATTTCCTCTTTGGAGAAATTTGTTTTTAGCTCTTCTGCCCATGTTTTGACTGGGTTGTTTACTTTGTCTTTGTTGAGTCTCCGCAGCTCTTTGTAGATTTTTGTCATCAGTCCTTTATCATTCGTGTTGTGTGCAGAAATTTTCTCCCAGTTGGTGGGGTGTCTCTTTGTTTTGGTTACTGTCTCTTTTTCGGTACAGAAGCTCTTTAATTGATGTAGCCATAGCTGTTTATCTATTCCTTCGCTATCACTGCTTTGGGTGATGTGTCTTTCAAGTTATTACTGAGGTGTATGTCGTGTAGTGTTTTACCTATATTTCCTTCTATTTATTTTATAGTTTCAGGTCTTATGTCTAGTTCTTTGATCCATTTTGAGTTGGCTTTTGTGCATGGTGTGAGGCACCAGTCAAGCTTCATTCTTTTGCATGTGGTGACCCAGTATTCCCAGCACTATTTATTGAACAAACTTTCCTTGCTCCATTACATATTCTTTGCTCCCTTGTCAGAGATTAGTTGCCCATAAATCTGGGTTTATTTTTGAATTTTCTATTTCATTCCATTGGTCCGTGTGTCTGTTCTTGTTCTAATACCATGCAGTTTTGATTATTATGGCTTTGTAGTATAGCTTGAAGTCTGGGAATGTGATACCTCCATTCCCTTCTTTTTTTTTTTTTTTCCAGGAGAGCTTTGGCTATTCTGGATTTTTGGTGGCTCCATATGAATTTCATCAATATTTGTTGTATTTCTTTGAATGTCATTGAAATTTTTATTGGAATAGCATTAAATCTGTAAATTGCTTTTGGTAGGATGGCCATTTTGATAATGTCTGCTTATTAAATTACTATCATTTTTATATATTGATTTTGAACCTGCTACTTTGCTATATTCATTTTTTGTTTCTATATTCATTTATTGTTTTTTGGTAGAGTCTTTGGGATTTTTCTAAATATAATATATCATCTGTAAGTAGTGATAGTTTCACTTCTTTCCAACCTGTATTCCCTTTGTTTCTTGATTTTGTCTGATTGTTCTGACCAAAACCTCTAGTACTAAGTTAAAAAGAAGGGGTAACAATGGGCATCTTGCTTTGTTCCCAATCGTAAGGGGAAAGTTATCAGATTTTCACCATTGAATATAATGTGGTTGTTAGTTTGTGGTATATAGCTTTTATTATATTTTTTTTAAAGATTTTTTTTTTAATATTTATTTATTTATTTATTTATTTATTTATTTATTTATACAAGCACTGGGTACAGCCAGAAGCGCGGGAGGGTGAGAGAATTCACCAGAGCCAGACCGGGGATCAGAGCAGGCAGAAGGACCTTAGTACACTGCTGAGGGGAGCAGCGGGCGGCAGGAGAGGTCTGCACAGCATGTGGGACCCTCCTCCAGTGGCCGGGAGCAGCTGGGAATTGAACTTGCGCTGCAGAGGCCGCTGGCAGCTTCACAACCCAACACTCAACCGCTGCACCACCGGGGAGGCCCAGCTTTTATTATATTAAGGTAGATTCCTTCCATCACCATTTTGGTTAGAGTTACTATCATAAATGGATACTTGCTTCATGCATTCGATAGCTAGTGTTAAGTTCATAAACATAGAGGATTATTATCCTTCCTATAGATTGACCCTTCTATTGTGAAATTGTCTGGTTTATTGCTGATTATAGTCTGTGCTCTGACAAATACTTTGTCTGGTATTAGCATAGCCACACCAGCTCAGCTTCCTTTTTTATCAGGTATTAGTGTATGTATCTTTTTCCATGCTTTTAACAAATGTATGCCTTCATTTTCAACTTGCATTTCTTGTTGGTGGCATTTAGTTGCACTTGCTATTTGATTCAGTTTGATCATATGCCTTTACATTGAAGTTTTCATATGATTTTCTTTTAATGTAATTTATATATATATATATATATATATATATATATATATATATACAGTTAGGTTTAATCTGTTATCATGCTGATTGATTTCTGTTTGCCTCACCAGCTCTTTGTTCCCCTTCTTTTGTTTCCTTCTAGAATATCAAGTGATTTGTATGACTTAGTTTATTTCCTTATATTAGATAGTTAGCTATAACTCTTTTGTTTCACTCTTTTAGTGGTGGTTGTAGCGTTTATAGTGTAAGACTAACTTATCACTGTCCACATTCAAGTACTACTATACCATATCATATGCAGTATGACAAAATTACAGCAGTTTACTTTTGTTTCTCTTGTCCTACACGGATACTACCTCGGCCTGTGTAACTACAGTTCTCATGAAGTTTAGAAATTTTGTGGTCATTTCTTCAAAATACTTTTTTTTTTCTTTCCCCTAACTCTTTGGAGAATTGTATCATGGCCATTTAAAATTTTTCTTACAGTTCACCAAGGTCATCCTTACTAGTCTTGTGTGTGTGTGTGTGTTTATAATATATGTTTATTCCCAACCAGAATATTTGTCATCTCTGAGATTATATTTTTCATATAATCTCATATAATCTCATTATATTTTTCATATAATCTCATTATATTTTTCATATAATCTGCTTCTTATTTGGGAAAAAAAATAGCTTCCATGACTTTACTCTTCTTCTTTTTCTTTTTTTTAGTTAAGTTACTTATAAACAGTTTGATCTTTCATGGTCTTCCTCTTTTCATCTGTTGGGTGAATCCAGAGTAATGCCCTCAGGCTAATTATTTCCCAATACCAAGGCAAGACCTTTCTCACTGCTCTATTCATTGTCCTGTTTATTATGAATTTTTCTAAACTAGCTAAAGGAAGCACCACTATTCCTGGTGCAGTTTATTCTTTTCAGATATTTTTTTCTCCTTGGTCTCAGGTGGCTTCTTCATATGAATTCACTGCCTATCACTCTGTTGAATACTCCAGAAGGCCCCTCTGTAGATCTTCAGAGCTCTTTCTTGATTCTTCCCTTTTCTCTTCAGTGATCTGACCTCTGATCTCTATCTCTTGGTTTCACCAGACCCTCAATTTCATCACCTCACCTAAGAGTATCTGGTAGATGTCACCTTAGTACCTTCTCCCTGTGTCATGATCTGGAAATTATCTTAAGCTAGTGAGCTGTTGAGGCATTGTCTTTCATTACCTGAAGTTCTTTGTCTTGAAAATCATTATTTTTTATTGTATTTTTTTTCTGTTTTGTTTTTGCTTGTTTCAGGTAGGAGGGTAAATTAGTACCTGTTACTTCCTCTTGGCTAGAAGCAGATTGTAATAAAACTTCAGCACATGTTGTCCCCTACCTAGAGTGGCTTTCTTTCTCCTTTGCTTTCTGCTTCTCCTTCATTCCTCAGGGCAACAGTCTGTTCCTCAGGGACCTCTTCCCTGGGCCTAATCTAGATCAAGTGCTGTCATTTGAGCATAGAATTTTGTTTTCTTGTATTATCTGTATGAATTTAGAATTTACGCTAAACTTTATCTGTCCCTTAAGCTAAATAAGAGCCAGTGGTCCCATCTGTTCTGTCTGCAGAGTTTAATATAATTTTTCCACTTTGTAGGTACTCAATATGTATGTATCTGTTTAAGGTATGGATGAGTGATTGAGAAAATGTACCACCATTTATATGCAAAAAAAAGAGTACTTATATATTTTGTTTTTCTCTTTGTGTTTTCTCCCTGATTCAGATTTTACTAACTTTTCAAAATGTCAGGATTTAATTGTCCACATAAAAGATTATGTGAAATTAAAGATAATCACTGTGAACTACTTAAGAAAAAATATAGAAAAATGAAAGATGAGAATTGTGCACTAAAAACGGAGCTATTAGAAACAAAAGACATAAGCTCACAGCTTAAGCAGCAAAATTTGAAACAAGAATACTGCTGCTGCAATTTTACTTATTGAGCATTTTGGTTTTAAAGACATATTTCAACTATTTCGTTTAATACTACAAATACATAAGAGAGAAGTTTTTTTAAATTTTATTTACAAGTTTTTTTTTTTTTTCAGATTTATTTATTTATTTATACAAGAACTGGGGTACAGGCCAGATGCATGGGAGGGTGAGAGAATTCACCAGAGACAGAGCAGGGAACAGGACAGGCAAACTAACGAAATACACTGCTGAGGGGAGCAGTGGGTGAGACAGGACATATCTGCAGTGCCATGTGGGACCCTCACTGGTCAGGATCAAACCGGTGCTGCAGAGGCTGCGAACAGCTTCATAGTGTAGCGCTCAACTGCCTGCACCACCAGGGGAGGCCCAAGAGAGAAGTTTGTAACTGCCAACTTGTCTTCTAGGATTTTACAGAGTAGAAACCTTTATTTAGTGCTGTGGAATATGAAATTCTTGGAAATAGTATAGCAAGTTTTTGATAGTGAATACTTTTGCTAATAATTTACTGTGTAGTCTTCCAAATCATGCTTTTAATGACCATATAGAAGTATACCATATGGAATACTGTGTTATAACTATTGCTGCAAGGATTTCCTTTTGTATTAATCTGTATACTGAAGGAAAAAAAATTTTCAGTATAGTATTTGGATGAAGTGCAGCAATGCTGAAATGTCTCTGATCTATATTTCTAAATTGTTCTCACGAGAGTTCATATGAATTTCCATTTCCAACAACACACATGAAATGGCCACTTTTCTGAAGACAGAAGATGTTTTTTAAAAATGTATAGTCCATGGGTGATGTGGTGGTGGGAGATTTATGGGGACTACATATGAGCAGGGAAATCAAATATTGTATAAAGATAAACAATCATGTTAAAAAATAAAAATTTAATAAATAATAAAATTACTGCAAACAAAAAATTATGGACTCTTATTCTTAACCTATGCATGGAATAAAAAGAAAAGTGGAAAGTGATTACTGAATAATGTATTCAACAATTCTCTCCTACTATTTAAAATTATTTCTAGGTCTGTGCTAAAAGCACATATTACTTTTTATTATACTTAGTGAATATGGGTTGTCTTGTTCCAAAAGGAGTATAAAAATGATTTCTAAAATACCTAGTAACCAACAAGCTCAGTGGAAAGTGTTGCAAAAGTAGAAACATAAAAAGAGTAGGCCAAAAGTTAACAGACTCCCTCACCTAGTCTTGGATTATAGTGATCTACAGATGGATGTTGTGTGAAAGAAATCTGCAGATGCTGTCTACACTGTGAATCATTTTTAGTAGTAACTGTAATATTTTGTGAAGTTGAACTTTTTTTCCTAGTGTATTTGTAAGATTGTTTAAAAAAAAAAACTTCC
The DNA here is from genome assembly GCF_964194135.1 of Talpa europaea. Lineage (NCBI taxonomy): Eukaryota > Metazoa > Chordata > Mammalia > Eulipotyphla > Talpidae > Talpa > Talpa europaea. The sequence continues at coordinate 59,710,195 of NC_140082.1, read as the reverse complement.
CTTTTAAATTTGTAACTAAACTATGCAAAGACAGTACCAATAACTATGTGGAGCAAAAATGTTAACTTTAACCCTAACTGTACAGTATCATTTCAAAATTTTTCTCTCTGCAATACTTCCTAGAGTCATATGTACCTTTCATATACTGACTTTATTGGAACACTTAGGGATCGGCTGCAAAGAGAAGAAGAGCACTATAGGAGTGGCGATCAAGTGAAGCAGCAGCTGGAGTCCACACTGTCAGCAGTAGCTGTGGAACTGAGAGCTCTAAGAAGTGATTTAATGAAGGCAAGTTCCTCCCTGGCAAACTTTTAATATTTCTAATGCTATAATCCAAACTAGTTATAGCATCATTTTAATTTGATGTCTATTGTTCAGGTTTCAAACATTCCAATCAGATGCTTAGGATTTACAATGGTCCAGTCAGGCGTGTAGAGGGGGTTGCCTTGAAGGATATACCAGGCAGAGCAAAAGCCAGCTGGAGTCAGTGTGCAGCCATCCTCTGAAGAGTGAAGGATTCATTGAACCACCTCTGAAGAAGCATTCTGCTCCAAGCTTCAGAAGAAAGAAGGAGTCATATTGCTGTTTGAAGAGAAAGCTTTCATCAAACCGTTTTCAAAGAAGAAAGATTCTGCTTCTGAACTCTGAAGAGAGATGCATCAAGCAGTCCACCTCCATGGGACTCACCAGACCTCTGTAGAATGCAAACCTTGTAGACTTTAGACCTCCACATGTCCATAGACCTCCACAGAAACCGCTGCTGCATCTGCCTCAGGCTGGCTCTTTTTCTGCCTTGTATCCCCTTCATGGGCCCCCACTGAATAAGCCTGAACAGGCCATTTTCAATCCTAAGCATCTGATTGGACCATTTAGCACTAATAGCTCATATTCCATTTTTCAATCTGAATAATTAATGAAGTAGACTGGAACTTGATTTGTTGTCTTAACTCCCTCCTGATTGATCCATTTTACTCACACCTAATTGGTTCAGTTTTGACTCCTAGAGCCTGATATTAAAGGGGGAAAAGTCCAATCTGATCTGCACTCAGGTCAGGGCTTGTTGGTTCCAGAGAGGTGTGGCCAGAGCTAGACTAATTGGGGTCTGGGGCGGGGACCATCCACAGGCAGTGGGCTGAGGCCAGCACAATTTACCCCAACACAGTCACCTTGTTCCGTAACCTCTGGAGGCTGCAAGGATCCAGTTACAAGACTGCAGATTGAAGCAAAGATCTGTGGTGGTCTCACAGTCTGCAGTGGACTTGGAAGTGTTGAAGACTATGGAGATGTCAGTGGTCCCTGCAAAATTCTACAGAGAGCTATGGAGTTCTCTGTGAAGATCTATGGAAATCTTGCTGTCCTGTTAAATTTGTCTGTGAAGGGTCTGAAGAAAGGATCTGCTCAATGCATCAAGTCAGTTGTTGTGTGGGCTTTTATCCTCATCAGGGTTCCCACCTTTCAAACACCACCTTATTGGCTAATTTAGAATCCTCAATGGGCTCAAAAAATCCTGGAATGGAACCAGTCAGATTGGTCCATTGAGAGCTTAAACATGATTGGTCCACTTCAATCCCAGTGTCATATTCAAAAAGTGCAACTGTGACTGCTTGTCCAGACCTGACAAGCAAGCTCATTGATGGTGGGCCTGCAGAACCAGCTTTAGTGGGGCTGGAGGCTTGAAGAGCTGGCATGCTTCAGTGGGGCTAGGTGTGGTCGTGCATATGGCTCTGCAGAAGAGCTTTTTGATGAGTCTGAGCTGTTGGAGAGCAGGCCACTGTGCCGAAGATCAGCTCCAGCAAAATGTCAGGTCAGGTGTCCCTGAAAGGATGAGACGGTGTTGGCGAAACTTGAGGGCTGAGGGGAAAGGGAGTGAGGCAGACACAGACACTCTCTCTGGCGCAATTATCTCTGCTGAGGGTCTCAGCGGATCTTTATACATTAAGGCAAGCGGTGGGATTACATCATTGTATGCATAGACACAAAACAGAAACAATCAGTACATTCCTTTCCCATGGACCTTTGGTGCCCACGTGTTTTGAGAAAAGAGGTGACCTTTAAAGTTAATAGATAATTAAAACTTATACTCATTATTTCAGCCTAAACAACTACCTAAGACAGCTAATAGTCCTTGGCACCTCCCTATCCGCCAAGGCTACAGTATCAGGAGACTCCTCTATCTATATGGCCTGCAGCTAGAGACCAGTTGCTTCCCAGTTATCAGTTATTAGAACTTTTTTCTACCTAGAAACTCCTAGCGCAATCAACTTTATGAATCATTAGGAGGCTTCTTTATGGAACTTCCATATAAGGAAAATTGCGGCCAGCTCTGGGTTGCTTATCAGGCATGCCCTTGCACAATAATAATTTCCCATTGTCAAGTGGGCCAAATTATTGAGTGTTTAATTTTTAAGTAGGTAATTCTCCATGTCATGTATTTACAATATTTTTATATGTACAATTTATTGCCCAATGTATTTACTGAGAAGTTCTTTCTTCTTATGACCAAGAACAAAAAAAAGAGGGATATTTAATCTTCAGCCCCACGGTGTGAGGCACAAGGACTCTTCAGCCCCATGGTGTGAGGCTCTTCAAAAGTCTTCGGCCCCGTGATGACGCCCTTTTTCTTCAGCCCCACGTTGTGAGGCTCTTTGAGCTTTGGCCCCACTGTGTGAGGCCCTTTGCTTAGCTGCTTGCCAGTGTCCTATCAAGCTGGGGCAGCAAGGACTCCTATAGCACCACTGCTCAGAGCCTGCCATGATGGCCATGTGCACAGCCTGTAGGACTCTTTCCCCCAGCTCACTCTGGGCCTGGACAAGGCTCACTGCCAGAGCCCCAGGACTAGCTGGTGAGGGGTAGAGTAAGGAACCCACCACCGCCACTGCAGTTGGAGCCTGCCAGGCTGGGGGTTGAGGGAACATGGATGAGATATGGAGTGGGGGAAGGGCTGCCCCCATGTGGCTGCATGCCAAGCCAGAGAGCCCCCAAATCACCATGCCTTACGGCCTTTAGGTGCCACGGGGCTCTTGTTTTCAGTCCTTTTAATCCAGTTTGCTAAGATTTTTGTTGGGAATTTTTGCATCTATGTTCGTCAGAAGTATTGTCAGAGATAATACTTTGGATGTAACTTTTCTACTTTTGAGAAAGTAACTTTTTTTTTTCCTCTTAAATAGCAACTATGTCCATATAAGGAGTTTTAGAAATGATATGCCATAATATATACTTAGTGACAATTTATCAATAATTATTTTATTACCACAAATTCTGCAGTGGTTTTCTATTTCACATTTATTACTATTTTAAACATTTTGAAGAAGAAATAAAACTAATTGCACCAGGGAATAATCTCATGATATTTAAAGAGAGCATATAAATTTCACCTTTTTACCTTTAGTGCTTTGAAACAGAAGACTTCTTTTGTATCAATATATTTACTCCAAGGAAGCAGATGAGGTTTGGTACACTAGCTAGTAGAGTCAAAGGACCTGGGGAAATCCTGTAGTTTGCTTGTATTTTTAACTTCTCCCTTCTTGAATTGACATCTAAGTGAGTCCATTCATATGTGTAGCTTAGAAATTCAGGCATACTACCATGCCTGGGTTTACCAGTTAACAATAGATTGAATCCTTATAACTGACCTTAAAAATGCTGAAAAAGTACAATATAAATGGAATCTCAGGGAAAAGAAAACTTTTAGGAAATTGAATCAGTCTGAAGATATACACTAATCTTTCATGCCTTCTGCATTTGTTGTAATTCATAGCTAGTCTCTTTCCAATTCTGAGATTCTTAGTTTTCTCATATTTCCTTTTTTTATCGTCATGGACTCAGTCTTCAGTTAAATTCCTGAACTTTGGGGCAGTTATACTTATGTAAATTTTGATGTCCAACTGATTTTGTTTTAGTTGGATAGCCTTTATTGCCATCTTTACATTTATAAGCATATCATTTGCTTTTAATTTCAGAGAAATTGTAATTTCGTTGACTGCTAACAAAATCTATATTTTACTTAGGCTTCTGAGAGTAATGAAAGAGAGAAAGATCCAGTACATAAAAGCCACACTTTGCAGGATGAAATCAGAATGCTAAAACTGGAAATAAATACAATGAAAAATCAAAACCAGGAAAAAGAAAAGACCATTGAAATTTTAGAAGAAATGAATGATTTTCTGCGAGAAACAATACAACTGAGTGAGGAAAGACTTACAAAAACGGCATCTCAACATTGTGAACAACTTCTTGTTCTAAAGTGTGAAAATAACTCGCTAAGCACTCAATTGGAAAATGAAAAACTAAAAACAGAAACACTGAAATCAGAAGTTGAATCCTGCCGTCGTAGACTGGATGCTGCTGTACAAGATCGTGGTCAAAGTCACAAGTCCGAGAGAGACCTAGAATGTCATTTCCAAGGGACAAGAGAGGAGAAGCTACATTTAGAGGAGAGATTATCTCAAATACAAAGGGAAAACATGTTGCTTCAACAGCAACTGAATGAGGCTTACAACAAAGCTGACAATAAAGAGGAGATATTAGTGAATATTCAAGGCCAGCTTCAGGACACTATAAGAAGGCTTCAAACTGAAAATGAGAAGCAAAAAGAAACAAATGTTGAGTTAATTGATGAATGTAATCTTTTAAAAATAAGAACATATAAGTATGAAGAGGAAAAAGCAGCAAGAGAAGTAAGTATTCCATTAAGAATGATATTTTTCAAACTTTCTGAAGGAAAACTCAAAAGAAGTAATTGGTTAGGGCTAAAGATTGAATCTAGTGAATGTGAGAAATATATAGACAATATAATCATATTTGCTTTGTCAGCTTACAACCATCTATTATGTTCAGTAAATAAAAATTAGACCTGAGAGGTGCTTTACACAATATAAAGGCATAGAGTCACCTATGAAATTTTATTTTATTTTATTTTATTTTATTATATTTTTAAAGGTTTATTTATTTTTATACAAGAGCTGGCGTACAGGTCAAGGCGTGGGAGGGTGAGAGGATTCACCAAAGACAAAACGGGGAGCAGAATAGGCAGATGACTGAAATATACTGCTGTGCCTCAATAATTTTAATAGACTTTTATATCTACATGTATTTTTAAAATTATTACTGAGTAGTATTGCATTGGAGAGATTTACTACAATTTGCGTATCTAATCACCCTTTTTGTCCTCAATTTTTTTTTAATTTTTATGTTCCCTATACAATTGCAACCCCCTTATTTTGACCCCAGCCACTCCTTTCCCTGCCCCTCCCTGCATAGTGTGTCTCTGGTTCATAGTTGTTTGTTGATTTTGATTTTTTCTTTCTTATAGTTATTCTTTTACCTGATCCCTTATTTACTTTTCTAGATTCCTGCTATGAGTGAGACCATCCAGTATTTTTCTTTTTCTTTCTGGCTTATTTCGCTGAGCATGATCCCTTCCAGCTCCACCCATGTTGCTGCAAATTGCATGTGTTTATCTTTTTTGAATGCTGAGTAATATTCCATGGTGTATATGTACCACATCTTCTTGATCCAGTCATCTATTTTTGGGCATTTGGGTTGTTTCCAAAGCTTAGCTATTGTAAACAGTGCTGCTATAAACATAGGGGTGCAGGTGCTCTTTGAAATTAATGTTTCTGTGTCCTTTGGGTAAATACCTGTGAGTGGAATTGCTGGATCATATGGAAGCTCTATCTTTAGTAGGTCGAGGAATCTCCACACACCTTTCCATAGTGTTTGGACCAGTTTGCACTTCCACCAAGAGTGCAGGAGAGTTCCTTTTTCTCCACATCCTCACCAACATTTGTTGTTGCTAGTTTTTTTAATATGTGCCATTCTGGTGTGAGATGGTATCTCATGGTAGTTTTGATTTGCATTTCCCTGATTACAAGTGATGTTGAACATTTTTTCATGTGCCTGTTTGCCATTTGTATTTCCTCTTTGGAGAAGTTTCTTTTTAGCTCTTCTGTCCATTTTTTGACTGGATTATTTTCTTTATTTTTGTTGAGTCTCATCAGCTCTGTAAATTTTTGAGATCAGTCCTTTATCATTAGTGTTGTGTGTAAAAATTTTCTCCCAGTCCGTGGGGTTTCTCTTTGTTTTGGTTATTGTCTCTTTCGCTGTGCAGAAGCTCTCTAATTTGATGTAGTCCCAGCTGTTTATCTTTGCCTTTACTATCACTGCTTTGGGCCATGTGTCTGTAAAGATGTCTTTGAGGTGCATGTCATGTAGTGGTTCGCCTATATTTCCTTCTGTATATTTTATGGTTTCAGGTTTTATGTCTAGTTCTTTAATCCATTTTGAGTTGATTTTTGTGCATGGTGTGAGGTAGTAGGCAAGTTTCATTCATTTGCATGTAGTGACCCAGTGATCCCGCACCATTTATTGAACAAACTTTCTTTGCTCCAGTGCATATTCCTGCTCCTTTGTCAAAGATTAGTTGACCATAAATCTGTGGGTTTATTTCTGGGTTTTCTATTTGGTTACATTGGTCTGTGTGTCTGTTCTGGTTCCAATACCATGCAGTTTTGATGATTATGGCTTTTTAGTATAGTTTGAAGTCTGGGAGTATGATGCCTCCATTCCCTTCTTTTTTTTTTTTTTTCAGGAGGGTTTTGGATATTTGGTGTTTTCAGTGGCTCCATATGAATTTCATCAATATTTTTTCTATATCTTTGAAGAATGACATTGAAATTTTAATTGGAATAGCATTGAATCTGTAGATTGCTTTTGGTACAATGGCCATTTTGGTAATGTTAATCTTTCCGATCCATGAGCAGGGGATGTCTTTCTATTTCTTTGTGACTACTTCCATTTCTTTTAATAGCCTTTTATAGTTTTTTTTTTTTTTTTGTATAGGTCCTTTACCTCTTTTGTTAGGTTTATTCCCAAGTATTTGATTTTTTTGTTTCAGTAATAAAAGGTATGGTTTTCTTGAATTCTTCTTCTTCAAATTTATTGTTTGTCTGTAGGAAGGCTACTGATTTTTGTGCATTGATTTTGTATCATGCCACTTTACTAAACTGATTGATTAATTTAATTAGTTTTGGGGTTTTTTTTAAGATTTTTTTTTTTATTTATACAAGCACTGGGTACAGTGAGAAGCGTGGGAGGGTGAGAGAATTCACCAGATCCAGAGCGGGCAGCAGAGCAGGCAGAAGGACTGAAGTACACTGCCGAGGGGAGCAGCGGGCATGGCAGGAGAGGTCTGTGCGCCTTGTGGGACCCTCCTTCAGGGCCAGGGAGCAGCCAGGGATTGAACTGGCGCTGCAGAGGCTGCAGGCAGCTTCAAAACCCAGCACTCAACTGCTGCGCCACCGGGGAGGCCCTAGTTTAATTAGTTTTTCTGTGGAGTTTTGGGGTTCTCTATCTATATTATCAGGTTATTTCTTTGAGTTCTTTCTTGTTTGTTGATGTTTGCCTATATTGCTATATATTTTCCTCTTATTACTGCTTTTGCTGCATCCCATACATTCTGGTAAGTGGTGTCCTCCTTGTCATTCAACTCAAAGTATTTTTTAATTTCTTCTTTGATCTCCTCATTGGTCCAGTCATCTTCCAGTAGTGTGGATTTCAATCTCCATGAAGTGAGAGGGTTCCTTGTTTTCTTGTCATGATTTATTTCTAGCTTGCTGCCTATATGATTGGAGAAGATAGTTGGAATGATTTTGATCTTCATGTATCTGTTGATATTTGTTTGTGGCCCAGTATGTGATCGATTCTGGAGAATGATCCATGCACACTTGAGAAAAATGTGTACTTGGATTTTTTTGGGTGCAGTGTCCTATAGATGTTCGTTAAGACCGTGAGTTCTATGTCTTTATTTAGGTTTGTATTGTATTTGTTTATTTTTTGTCTTGTTGATCTGTCCGTTGGTGAGAGTGGGGTGTTGAAGTCTCCCATTATATAGGTATTTCCTTTAATATCTGTTTTCAGAGCTGATAATAATTGTCTAATATATTTTGGTGCTCCTTCATTTGGTGAGTATATGTTGATGAGTGTTATATATTCCTGATGTATTGTCCCCTTGATCATAATGTAGTGTCCATCTATGTCTCTTTTTACTTTTTTTTAATTTGAAGTCTATTTCATCTGATATAAGTATGGCTGTTCCTGCCTTATTTTTTGGTCCATTTGCTTTTAGTATTGTTTTCCACCCTTTTACTTTCAGTCTGTGTTTATCTTTTGTGGTTAAATGTGTTTCCTGGAGACAGTAGAAGGTTGGATTTTGTTTTTTAATCCAGCCTGCTACTCTGTGTCTTTTTATTGATGAGTTTAATCCATTTACATTTAGAGTTAATATTGATATGTTGGCTTCTGTGTTTGCCATTTTGTTTGGCTTTTTTGTGATTTTATTCCTTGCTTTATTCTGTTCTTCTTGTTCATTCCTCTGTTGGTTTTGGCTTTAGGACTTCTTGTAGAATTTTTTGGAGTGGGGGTTTAGTTGTAATGAATTTCTGGAGTTTCTGTTTGTCTGAGAAGGTTCATATTTTTTCTTCGTAGAGGAAGGAGAGTTTTTCAGGGTAAAGTATTCTGGTTGATGTTTGCTGTGTTGAAGTTTGCTGAATATGCTATTCCATTCTCTTCTTGTCTGTAATGTTTCTTCGAAGAAGTCAGAAGTTAACCTGATTGGTTTTCCCATATAAGTTATCTTTTCTTCCTCCTTGCCAGTTTCATTATTTTTTCCTTGTCTTGGACACTTGCAAGCTTTACTATTAGGTATCTTGCTGTGATTTTCTTTTCATTATGGTACCTGGGAGTTCTTCTCACTTCTTGTATGTCTATATTCATTTCCTTTTTCATGCTTGGGAAGTTTTCTTCAATTATCTCCTGGAATAATTTCTCAGTTCCTTTGTCTCTCTCCTCACCTTCTGGAATGCCTGTGACTCTTACATTTCCTCTCTTCATGGAGTCTGATAATTGTCTAAGAGTCGCCACATACTGTTTCATTTGCACTTCTCTCTCCTTTTCTCTTTTGGCTTTTTTATTTCTGTATCTTCGATAGTACTGATCCATTCTTCCATTTCATTGATTCTGTTTTCATTGCTTTTCCCAGAGTTCTTTATCTCCTCTAGTAATCTTTTTATCTCCTGCATTTCTTTTCTTTCCTTTCTTAAGGTCTCAGTTTCATTCTTCAGTTCAGTGATTATTAGTCTCAAATCATTTTTTTTCCTTTTCATTTTCTTTCTGCTTTTTAATCATGATGATTATTAATTCTCTATCTGATAGGCCGAGAAGTTCTTCCATGTCATTGTTGAGTTCTGGTGACTGTATTTCTTTTTGTGGTGTGTCCTCCTGCGGGCTTGCTTGGTTATTTATATTTTTTCTTCTCCCTGTTGTTTGCTTTCTAATTAGTTTTATGCATTGGGACGCTGTGCCACTGGTGTTGGTGGGCATCTCTTTGGAGTGCTCCTTTAAGGGTGTCGGAAACTGTTTACCAGACTGAGACCAGCACTGGTAGGCCAAAACTCCACCCGATGTTGATGCTGTGAGCTGGGCTCTGTCCCTTACAATCCCTCCCTCTATATTTACTCAGTTCCAACAGGGAATCAGCTAGTTAGTGATTTAGTTCTGGTAACGAGGTGGCACCAGAGGGCCGTACTTGCTGACCCGTGCTTTTTCCGAGTGGTTCTCTGAGTAGCAGAAGGGGTGCGGAGGGGAGCATCACAACACGGGCTCTTATTCAAGCCGGGTGCTGTGTCTGCCCTGTGTTCACCCGGTGTTGTGCCACTGCTGTATGAATCCCGCACCCTGAATTCTGCACTCTAGGTCTCAGTTCCTGGGCTATCAGATCCAAAAAACTGGCTGTCACCCTGTGCAGTGCCCACTGCTATGGCACGTCCCACGCCCTGGATCCTGTGCCTAGCTCTCAGTTCCACGATGGGGTCTTGCTCCACGCCTTATTTCCCTCCTTATCCCCGTTTGCGTGGCCCACATGCTCTCAGTGCCTGAGAGATGGTTTCCAACTATAGGGTGTTGGTGATTTTTTTCTGGTCGCTAGTTGGCCCCAGAGCTCTTTCCTAGTGACCTTAGGGAACTTTTTTTTTTACCCCGTGGGTCTGGGGGAACAGAGTGGGAGTGACGTGGAGTGCCTCAACGGCATGGGGGTCTGTGTCTGCCTTGTGCCCCACCATTGTGAGGTTCCCAGGCCCCAAATTTCATGCCCTGGGTCTCAGTTCCAAAGCCCTCAGGTCCAGGATGCGGGCTGTAGCCCAGTACAGTGTCTGCAGAAATGGTGCCTTTTGCACCCTGCTCCCATGTCCGTGTGCCTGATTACTCAGTGAGGGAGATTCACCTCAATGAGGGCTCCTGCGCATCTTCCCCCAAGCCTAGGTCGCAGGCTCGGGGACCTGGACAGTTGCATTCCGCGTATGCTTTTCAAGTGCACCGCTTTTCTGCACAAGCTTACCAGCTGACCTTGGACTATTTGTAGGTCCCTCAGAGTCTTTGTTTTCTCTAATCTCACCTATGAAATTTTAAAAGGCCAAACAATAAGTTGTCAATAGGTACAGACTGATATTAATAACTTAGTCATTCTGCTAAAATAAAAAAAAAAAGAATCTTTGTAACCCCAGTTTTGTACTATGATGAGGCAGGTAGGTAAAATTGCTCATACATAAAATGAATATTTTGGAATTAATAGTCAAGTAAGTGTATTCACTTGACAGTCAAGGTTTTCCAGATTTTTCAGATGAACTGAGATGTAGAGGCTGCATCTCATAGAACTTTTCTTTCAGAAGACTTTACTTTTTTTTTTTTTTTTGGTTATTTTAGATAACAGTTGATATAGCTTTATTTTTACTCATGTCAGTTTGAATTGAATTTGAAAATATTTTAGTCTCAAATTATGTGTTCTAAAGACCTGTTCAGCACTTTAAAGGCATCTATTTTTCATGAAATTATAATTTGAGACAAATGTTGGCAAAATTCTGATTTAATCTTCTCACTGTGATTTATACTTTGAACATTTTTTATAAATAATTTTCTCATAATTCTCATTTTAAGGCTCAATTATTATCATTTGGGCCTAGATTATCCAACACTAAGAGAATTGTATAACTCTGTGATATGTTACTTTGGCCCCAGACCCTCATTTTCAGACAAATGAGGGGTGGCAGTGTAGGAGGGAAAATTTGTAGGGGTTGAGGTCAGGAAGGTAGGTGGAGGCAGAGTCCTTAGGGTCCTGAAGGCCATTGGAATGTCTTCACTTTTATTCTGAGACAGAAGGATTTAAGCCGAGAATTGAAGTTAATATAAAGATCTAATACAAAAGAGGGAAAATGTTCCCCAGTGTGGAATTTGCCACCACTAGTCTCGCCTCCATCTCCACTTCCCTTTGAGAGTTTCAGTGGGTTGTCAAGTTTTGCAAATTGATCAGGGAAGAATGGTTAGGGGTTTGAATCTGTTGTCTAAGCTACATAGCAGTTTAGGCAAGAGGATAACAACTTCTCTTACTTGAACTGAATTCAGTAAACAAGAAGTTGTATGATAAAGAAGGTCAATGGATGATATTTTTCAAAGTACACATGTTAGCATTGTATATTAACATAATAAAGTCATATTGATATAAAATCAGGAACAGAAATACCTTATTTAGGTAGCTTCAAGAAAATATCATGATTTAAAAGTAGTACGATGCTGTTAGACTATTCTTAATTTATATTGTTCAATTACCATCTTTTAAAATTGATTCCATTATTATTCTTTGGATTATCAGATTACATGAGTACAACTATGGGCATGATTCAATTTCATTTCTAAAATTCACAATAAATTCAGTTGATATTGGTATTTTTAAACTAACTTTTTCACATTTGGAATTTTTTTTAAAAATTTTCAATTTTTTAAAATTTATTTTTGCTTAGAAGAACCGGAGCGTAGGCCAGAGGTACAGTTGGCGGGAGTGATGATTTAAGAGATTCACCAGAGACAGAATTGGGAGCAGAACAGGTAGATTTACTGAAATACACTGCTAAGGGGAACAGCAGGTGAGATAGGAAAGGTCTGTTGCACCATGTGTGGGTTAGCTTCCTGGCCGGGGATCAAACTCAGGTCACAGTGATAGAACTGATAACTTAACCCTTATGCCACCAGGGAGGCCCTTCATGTTTGAAATTGCTCTCTGAATCACTGACTCAGAAAGAAACTTGTATAATTACCCAGATTATAAGCATTTAAAATGTTTTTTAATTTTCTTTAGACACAAATAGAACCCCAAGAACTGTTTGGAGATACTCAGACTACTTCAATAAGTCAAATGGAAGTCAAAAATACAAATTTGGAAACTGAAAATTGCAGACTGAAAACTGAATTAGAGTCACAGAGAATAAAATTGGGAAAATACATGCAACTCTATCTAGAAGAATCAAACTCTAGAAAATCATTGCAAATTACCGTAAACACGTAAGTTGTAAAAACAGGAATTATGGGAAAGAAACTTAGTTCACTTATTTACCTCTAAAGCATAATTGTTATAGATCCAGGTTCATGTAATTACTAAGAGGTTATTATTTGGAAAATAATGTTAATAAGTGAACTTATCTTTAAAATGTTACTGCAGGACTGTTTGAATCTCCTCTTTTGTTGATTTTACATGACTTAATTTTTAGCCCTAAATAATTTCATCTAGTTAACCTGATCTAATAGACTTTAAGATAAGGATATTTGAAACTTTATAACTTAAATAGTGTTATTGTTATAAAATTGCTTGTCATAATTCTCCCAGTAGAAAAATTAATGAGTTTATTTTTTTTGAAGATTACAATTTTAATTCAAGTGGTCTTCAAGTATCACTACACTTAGCACAGTTTGGTTACTGGTGAATTAATTTTCTTAATGTGATCTTTGACACTATTGCTAGAGGGCACCCTGAGACAAATTATCCTTCACAGTTTTAGATTTTCTGCTCTCCAGAAAGGCATACAAGTGAAATGAGGAAAGCTGCAGGAGGTGAAGGGTAGTATCATTTACAGACTGACTACAAATAAATATTGGGTTCTGCTTCTGCTTGAGGAGGTGTGTGGAAGCCCAAATGGGTAGATATCAACACCAGTGCCTTTGTAACAATATTAGGGGCTTTGTTTTCCTTGGAGCTGTTTAGTTCTCTTTAGTCAGCCACCAGGCAGCTCTCCTGTTCTCCCCTAGAAGTTGTTGTTCTAAGTTAATCTTCAGTGCCAAAGGTTTACCTGTCAGAGGTACTGAGTGAAATGTGTACGGATAGTGAAAGGAAATGCTTGACATTATCCCTGAAGCCGCCACCAACACTGCCCACCCTCCCTGCTTTGAATTACTTATTAGGAACCCTCCTGGAAACATGGGCTTCTTTACCACACTTTTAAACCCCTAATTGTTAATAGTAGGTATGCACCAACACGTTTTGAGTGTTAAAACATTGTTTTATGGGAAATTCATGTTATGGCAACATTTGTTTTTAAAGTGCAAATTATTTAGGCAAAAATAAAATATAAGGATTTGGGTTTTTCAGTCTTCACGGGGCCATCAAGAAGCTAACAGAAGTCAATACTGAACCTCTTGTGAAGGAAACACATCACGAATATGTATTCAACGCGCCTCCTCCAAGGCTAGACCTACTGCTATCTTCTGCTACACGTTCTATTAATAGTCTTAATAATCATTTCATGCTTGATAGTTATCTTACAACAAGAGGAAATTCAACAACTTTTCCTACCTTCAACCCATGGCCTTAAAATGAAAGCACAGACACTTAACTATGACAAGGTTAGTTATATTACCTTTTGACAAATTTTATATTACCTTGGGTTTCAAATTTCTGATGCAATATTCATTTGTACTTAGACAAAAATCTTAGTTGTTCAACTGACTTATTTATACACGCTAAGTAAATGTCATTTACTTGTGCTAATAAAGTAGACATAAAATTTAAAATTACAAGTCCCTGGTGCTCTCATTTTCAAAATCACCGACATTATTGAATTAGATGTAACTAAATCAACACATTTAAAATTTCTTGAAAATCTGTGTTTAATTAGGTCTTAGAAATTAAATATTAATGCTTGATAACTGGAAGTATACTTTGAGATACTTTGGCTTACTTTATGATTGATTTCAGTTGGACTGTGGTTCATAAGAATTTTAAAGTTTCTCTGTACATTACCTGTCTCATTTTTCCACCATGCAATAAGTTTATGACTGACATCTAAACAGATGTTATCATTTACAGTAACTCCTTTTTATGAATTAAGCATAAATTAATTATTAAAAATTAATTTATGTTGTCACTATCTTACATAAGAATACATACTTAAGCACAAATTTATCTTTTAACATTTTTAATCTCTTTTTATAAAATATGGACCACTTCCCAAATAGTTAAATCAAACAACTATTGGAATTTTTATTTTACTTTAAAGATTTATTTATTTATATAATAGCTGGGATATAGGCCAGAGGGGCAGGAGGCTGAGAGGATTCACCAGAGACAGTGGGGAGCAGAGCAGGCAGACTGACCGAAAGCACTGCTGAGGGGAGCACTGGGCAGGACAGGAGAGGTCTGCTGCTCCATGTGGAAATCTCCCTGGCTGGCCAGGAATCTAACCCACGCTGCAGAGGCTGGACAGCTTCACAGCCCTGTGTTCAACCTGCTGCGCCACCGGGGAGGCCAATATTTGAATTTTTAAAAACGAGTTAACTTATGTTTCTATAACTTGCAATCACTGAATGACCACTACAAGAACAATGTAAAGGAATCTTTTAATACCAGCTAGCTTTATTGGCTATCATTTTTATTAAAACTTCTACTTCAATCAATGCACATTAACTTATGGTTTTGATGGTGTTTTCATGTTCTTCTTAATGAACATAAAAGCAGCAACAGCTCATTTTAAAAGAAGTCTCACATGAATTTTTGCATTTGGGTTCTTGTCATAATAAATCATGGAACAGTAAAGCTAAGAATTCTTACTCAGCTTTGCAGCTAAATGGGTATGGATACTTCAAAGTTGTGAAATTGGATTATTTGATAGAGAAAGAAAATGAAAGTCAAATATGGCTTTAAATTGTTAAATATTCTTTTTCTCATGAAAATTTTAAAAAATCAGATAATGTATCCTTTTATAAGGTAGAGTATACATACAGAAGCAATGTTAGAGAAGATTTTTGAGGAAATTTCTTTGCCTGTTTTTGGGAAAAAAGTTGTTTGTTTTTAATATTTTTAGATAAGTGAAAAAGCAGTTTAAGTCTAATGTTGTGGTTCCAAGTCCGTGGTCCTCTTGTGGGGCACTGGTTTATTATGCTAGTCTTAGTAAGAAGGATCAAAAATCACTACTCTATCAAGATACAGAAAGACATGTCTCCATAATGACTTCAAATGCCTCAAAAAAGTTGTCTAAGAGTTACTTTGGAAGAGTTCTTTGTATACCTGGATATCAATCCCTTGTTAGTTGCATGCTGTGTGGATATTTTATCCATTCTGTGGGATGTCTTTTTCATCTGCTAATATGTTCTTTTGCTGTGTGAAAGGTTTTTATTTTGATGTCATCTCATCTGTTTATTTGGCTTTTGTTTCCCTTGCCTTAAGAGTATAGACTCCAAAGACATCTATGTTAGTGATGCCTTGAAACCTATCAACAATGCTCACCTCTATGTATTTTATTGTTCATCCTTTATGAACTTATCATTGTACTTGGAGTTAGAGAGTGAGTCTAAGGTCTTTCTTCCCCATGTGTCTGTCTGATTTTCCTGCCCCACTTGTTAAAGAGATGTCCTTTTCCCTATTGTATGGTTGTGGTGTTTTTGTCATAAATCGGGAATTGATATATGTGTAGCTGGATTGCCATGCCTCTGAGTCCGTTCCATAGCTTTGTGTCTGCTTTTATTCCTATACACTATTGTGTTAATTACTAAATCATAGTGTTTAAAATCAGGTAACGTGCCTCCATGTTTCTTCTTTCCTCAGGATTGCTTTAGCTCTATTTATTTCTGGCTCTACCCTTCCTTCACTTCTTTCATCCTTGTGGAAATAGCAACCTGCACACAGAAACTTTTCTCAGAAAAGATGGGCTTCATCAGCTTCTTGTGTTTCTAGTAATAAGGTCCAAAACAAAACAAAAACCTATACTCATTGACTAGTCCTCGGTCCAGCAATAGCTGTCACTTGATAGGTGACATTTAAATCTACACTCATTTAGTTTGTCATGGGTTTATCTTTTGCCCCCAGGGGAAGTTCCAGCATCCTCAGCATGGAATAAAAGCAGCCAAATAAATTTGGATCCTGCCAACTTACATATCCTTATCTCCCACTACTTCCTTTGCTGCCCCTTTGCTTTAGCATCTGACCGACCGAGACTGTATAAAGCCACAGTGCATTACCTTCTCTACGGCTCTTTGGCTCCGCATCTCTTCTCTGTCTGGCATATCCTTGCCTTGCCCTTCAGGTATCAGTTCATATATCACCTCCACCAAAAAGCTGGCAAATAGTGACACAAAACCGTGAAGTTCCTTCCATGTTCCAGTAGCGCCCTGTTCATACCTGTCATACTGCATACATGATCACTGAGGAGCGGACCGTGCCATCTCTGTATTGTCATTCCAGTGGTTGTCACAGTACCTTAGCACATGCTTGCTGAACAAATGAGAAATGAGAAAATCGGAAGCTCTGATCCTTAGCCACAATAACCATTGATTCAATGTGCAATGGACAAATTACATTTTCCGTCTTCTATTTTGGAATGTAGTGGCACATAAATAACGTTTCATTTGAATACCGATGAAGGGCTCTGCTCTATTTTCTTTTTAACAAGTTATCTTAGTCATCGACAAAGTATTTATTTAAGAATCATTTATTTATGCATTCAAGATTATAATTCTGTGTAGTGTTTTTTCAAACATGATTTTTCAGTCATGTTCCTTCCAAGACTAGGTCACCCAAGTAAACCATTGGCTTCATCCCACAAACCTGTGTGCTTTCACATCTGGCCTCTTATTTATTTGTGCTTTTTTTTTTTTTTGAATAAAGTAACCAGCCAGGTCGTCTTCTCAAAGTTCAGCTCACTGGGAAGGATTTTCTTTAAAAATGTGCTACAGGTGTCTCAGAGAGAAATTGTAGTGAGGTAGCCATGTGCATTATGTCCATACCTGCACATTGTGAAGAACTAGCAAGAAAAATGCATGTGATCAATCCATAGCTGCACACCAGGTAGCAGAGGATGTGTTCATTTCTCCAAGAATTGTAACCACATCTGCGACAGCACCTGCATTGGGAGTCACCACCTCGTTAACCATATGATAATCCATCGTCACTGTCCAAGAATATCTTCTGCGCAACACGACATCAAGCATGTGGTTGGAATTACCAACTCGGCATTTTTCGAGTTCTTCATGGTGATACTAAAGCTTGCATTTCCTCTAAAAATGTGATATTGCTTATGTCTAGGTAGGCACCAGTCTAGAAACTTCCAATTTGCCATAATAGTCTTCTCTCCAGAGGTCAGTCAGTATCAGCCAGTAACCTTTGTTGGGAATCTATCAGCTTTGAGTTATAACGTATCCTGATCATGATGTATGGAACTTGGAAGAAAAATGTAGGGTGGGTTTGGGGACCCTCTGGGACATTTATGTACTAAAACCACACATTTAGCACCCAGTCTCCATAAATGTGTGCTCTGGTAGACAACAGTTACATTGTGGTTCCCTGGAGTCAATGTTAACTCAGAATTAATGTCCTGTGTTCCCAAGGTTTCTGGTTATTTCCATTTCCACATTGCACATTCGCCTAACCAAGGATTAAAGGTCCTTTTGGGGATGACAGGAAGACAGATCATAGGATAATTTTTGGCAGTTATCAGGGGTTTTAATCAAGTTGACCTGGCTGTCTTCATTCAAAGAACTGTGGTATCATAAACTGACTCACTTCTTGGAATGGATTTAGGGGCCATGATAATTTATGTTTATGATTCAAGTGACACTTTGTTCACTTGACCTATGACTTGTCAAGTAAGAACTCTGTAAAAAAAAAAACCAAACAAACAAACAAATAGTGATGGGCTCCAGGTGGACTGAGGACTGAGCCGGAGTGACAGGGACCAGGCAGGCGGCATAAATGAGGGACTTGCAACCAGCACTACAATCTCTTGCGTCTTAGACATTGGCAGATAATTCAATCCTTTAAAGAACAACACTGCAGATGGGCTCCTACCAAAGAGTCCCCGGCTGGGAGTGGAATGTGGGACCATGTGCAGGTCAGTCTGCTCCAACACTTTCTTGTGGTTCCCTCCTTCGATTGAGGCCACCAATGGAAAGGAGTCCTCCTAATGGTGCAGGCACCATGCACCTGCCCTTTGGTCACATGTGGCTAATGAGAAATGGCACGGGTGCCAGCAGGTACAGGAGATGCAAGGGAAAGACAAACTCGTGTTTGAGGATGGCTTGCCACTGGTAGATTTTTACCTATCCTGCAGATCCTGTATTCTTTGTATCACCGACGCTGATTTGGTGGCAGGGAATGGCTACAGAAAGTGGCTTGTTCGGGCTAGAAATTCTAATACTCTTCAAGGGATTGTAGTAGTTGAAAAAACTCAAATGAGTGAACAGTACTTCCCAGCCATACAGAAGTTTACTGTGTTGGACCTAGGGATGGTCTTGCTTCCAGTGGCCAGCCAGAGGGAGGCATCCTGCCTCATTATGAAGTTAGTTCAAGAGCAAACCAAAGATCCCAGTAAAAACCCTTTTCTCATGAAGAAACAGACTCAGATTTCTGAGCCCTACCTTCTTAGAACCGTGCAACAGATCCCAGGGATTGGAAAAACTAAAGCTCCCCTACTGCTTCAGAAGTTTCCAAGCCTCCAGCAACTCGGTAAAGCTTCCATCCAACAACAGTGGTCAGACCAGCAGCAGCACAGCAAATTCACTCCTTCATCACTCAGTCCAGGTGACACTTGCCGCCTTCGTTCTGCAGTGTTCTTTTAGACCACAAGGGACAGGATCCTGTTTTCTTTTCATATTTCAAAGCCAAAACAAAAGAATTCCTCTCCAGCAACTAGTGGAAGAGTCCAGATTGGAGCCTGCCTGTTGTCCTGCCCTACTCTCTGGGTCCAGATATTTCAGCTAGTGCGTCCCTGGGGGCACTGCCCTCCTCCTGCTGGCCTGAAGAGGGCCGGTGGGGCTCTTCCCAAGAGTCCATTTAATTAGAGATGCTCAGACGCAGCAAGAATCCAGCTTGGGAAGATTTTTATGTGACCTTGATCTGCATGTATCATGAAAAAGGCTTATCAAGTTTCAGGTGATAGATAAGACTATCTGAAAGAAACAAATAATGAAGAACTGTGGACCATAAGCCCCTGTTCCTGGTGGCAGAGCTGCTGTTCTCCAGGTCTGTGCTTTGAAAACTACTGCCAGTGTAAATAAACAGTGGGACTGCCTTTTTTCTTCCTCCCTTCCTCCCACCCACCCTGGTGGCTGCACAGTTTGTTTATAACATGAGGCACATCTTCCGAACACAGAAAGCTGGAGTCTGGAGTTCCTATTTAAAGATAAAAAGCCTCGGGTGTCCCTGGTGGCACAAGGGAGTTAAGCACCACACTATGAAGCGAACTGCAGCCCCTGCAGCATGAATTCCATCCCCCGCCGGCCAGGGAGAAACCCACATGGTGAGGCAGACCTCTCCTGTCTCACCTGCTGCCCTCCTCAGCAGTGTGTTTCAGTCAGTCTGCCTGTTCTGCTCCCCATGCTGTCTCTGGTGAATCCTCTCACTGCCCCCGGCATCTCTGGCCTGTATCCCAGCCCTTGTATGTGTAAACAATCTTTATTAAAAAAAATAAAAAAATAAAGATAAAAAGCGAGTGTGTGTGAGGGAGGAAAAGAATGTTTGTTAATGTATACCCCAGCAAGGGGAAGATCTACATGGGGCAGCTGAATGCAGAGAGGAGAGCCAGGGACCAGGGATGCAGCCGCTTGTTCAGAAAAGTAAATACAATTAACGATGCATTCAAAAAAAGATCAAGTAAGAATTCTGTAGGCTTCGTATCAATCTCACTTCTGGAAACACCTGGAAAATGCCAATGTGCCTGAGTCAGGTGGATCTGATTGCTCCTTTTACCCAGCCATCTATTATGTTCATGAATGAAGAAATGTGTTACAGCATTACTTGTAAGTGCTGAGTAAGCAGTATGCCTAGCAAACCATTAGTTTTTTATAAATCAATCTAATCATTATCAAAAGTCTAAAAGCATTCCATGACTTTTGAACTGTTTGCTGAATTTTCATGTTCGAATGTGACTTTGACATTCCATGTAGAATGGAAAAGTCCCATTCTAACCCTTTCCCTCCATAGGACATAGTCCAACCAACTCAACTGTCCGTCGTCACCTATGCTGCTTTTACACACTTGTGGATGATGCAACTTTTCTAGAATGTACTATAGGAGAAAGGGTTATAACATTAAATGTGCTTGACTATTTATACATACATATGACTACACGCACACATGCTGTTAGTCACCTGCATGGACCAGGAGTCCTTCTGGAAATGAAAACTTTACAGGAGTCTAGCACAGCATGTCAGCATAGCAATCTCTGGTAATCAGGCTGTGAATGTGGGAATAGAGACAGTGACCACATGAGCTGGGGGTCTCAGGGCTTTGGGCCCTGGTGAATGTGTGCCCCGTAACCAGCAGGGGGCACTGTGGGATGGCCCCTGGGCAATTCACTCAGAGGAGCCAGGGCCTGGGGGCTGAGTGCTTGGCTACCTGATGGAGATTGAACTGTTGTGTCCTCCCTGGTCCGGCACAGCCCTCTGAGCAGGGCCCTGTGTGTGGTGTCAACAGGTGCTTCCTCCCAGGGCTCTCCCAAGGGGTGAAGCAAACCCTCGTCTTTCTCAGTGTGGGATGTAAGCTGAGCTGCAGCACTAAGGCTCAGGGAGGGCTGAGAAGTCCCTGGATGGAACCCCATTTGCATGCACAACCCCTCCTGTGGCAGAGGGTGGGGCAGAAAAGGAGGCCTGGGGCAGCCCAACCCCATGTGGGGCTCAGGGGCTGTGAGCACCATGGCCTGGACGCCTCTCCTCCTCGTGATCCTCTCTCACTGTACAGGTGGGGACAGGCCTCAAGGACCAGGTGTCACTGCAGGCTTTTTTCAGTCTGTCTCACACAGTATTTCATAAAATTGTATCTGGTCCTTGTCCCTTCACCCATGAGTGTCTGTACTTGCAGGTTCCCTCTCCCAGCCAGTGCTGACTCGGCAGCCCTCCCTCTCTGCATCTCCTGGAGCAACAGCCAGACTCACCTGCACCCTGAGCAATGGCATCAGTGTCCAGAGCAAAAAGATATTCTGGTTCCAGCAGAAGCCAGGGAGCCCTCCCTGCTATCTCCTGAACTACCACACAGACTCAGATAAGGGCCAGGGCCCCGGGGTCCCCAGCCGCTTCTCTGGAGCCAAGGACACCTCGACCAACGCGGGGCTCCTGCTCGTCTCGGGGCCGCAGCCTGAGGACGAGGCCGACTACTGCTGCGTGGTCTCCCATGGTGGTGATTCTCACAGTGACACACACAGAAGGGGACATGGGACAGGAACCTCAGCCTGCTCACAGTCTTGTTATGTGGCCATTTTTAAATAATTGTGCATACGCACACTATACGTTGAAATACCTCTGAGTTCATAATGGATCTGCTACAATTAAACATTCAGTGTTTCTAAAACCTCAGGAAAAATAACTAACATTAAGAATAAACTAACGAATGACTCTGGAAGGCTGCCAAGTTATTAATGTGATTAATCGTGAAGCTGCCCTTTTTCTCTTACCCAGGTAAGGAAGAGGAGACTTCCCCACTCTCATTCTCAGTGTCCAGAGACCCACCCCCCGCAGGTGCACAGTCCTCACAGCGGGGACTCTGCTCCCCAGAGACACTTCCCTCCCAGGAAGTGGGGGAAGGAAGGGCCCACGAGATTGTGTCCTAAGAAACAGGCACGAAGAGGTGAGATGCCGTGTGAGGATCAGGCCCAGCGGGAATTTCAGACAGAGCTGCCCTGCGCCCTCACGGGCACCTCAGCCTTCAGTTGTGGAGTCGGGACGGGGGTCAGGCATAGGGAGTTGATGACTCAGGACGGGAGGACAGCAAACCTCGTTGTGGGACATGAAAGGGTAACAGCGATTCTCCACAATGTGAACCAGCTGAGTCTACACCAAGGAAAGGGGTGAAATAGAGACGCTCTTAGAGCTGACACCACACCGGACCCCTGGGGACTCCCGTGAGTGGTGTGCCCCTCTCCTGTCCAACAGCGCAGCGTGTGGGGTGGGCTGTGAGCATCAAGAGCAGGAGCTCCCCAATAATGGTCTGTGAGCCTCCTCTGGTGAAGCCTTTCATGAGTCCAGAATCCAGGTGACATTCTCCTGCCCAGGGAGCAGAAGAAACATTGGGGGTCCCCATGGCAATGTTACCTAAGCCTCAAAGGCATACTCCCTGCTGAGTGACCCAAGACAGATGTTACTGACCCCTAGATTCAAACTCATCCTCTGGCTCCTGGTGTCCACACCACCTCTGTTATGAAGGCCATGTCCTTGTTGCAGACCCAACGGCTCAGTTTGGGCCCTGCTGGCACGGTAGCTGTGAGCTCCGTCAGGTCCACCCCCTTCCCTTGCTCTGTCTTCACAAGGGAAGTGACAACGTTTCTTTTCTTACTGTTCTCCCAGTGCAGACGCATGCAGTTGCTCCCAGATACAAAATCCCATTTATGGTTGGCAAAGAAAACAGACGTCCCACCTCTGGGACCTGGGAGACCCAGGGGTCCTCTCCCAACACCTGCATGTCCCCACTCCGGGTCCAGGCCTTCTTCTCCCCCCATAGCCCTGACCGTGTAAGGACGCTGGGCTTCTCTCTTGCCCTGCAGACTGCTCTCCTGAGCTGCTCCTGCTCTCTGGTCACCAGGAGACCCCTCCCCACTGGGACAGGTCTCTCAGACCTGACACTCACTATATCACTTCACCCCTTATTCCTAATTCCTTTCCCTCATTAGGGATGATATTGGATATATATCACTTCTCTAAACTTAGAGCTCACCGGATAGAATGATTACCACTGTTACCAACACGTGCTCTGGGGATCGTAAGCCTGGACCTTGGCTCCAGTTCGTGATGTTTTGGTTATGAACCAGGGACAATGTAGCAGCAAACCCAGTGGCCAGGTCATCTTAAACTATTTGGTGACATAAATGTCACATTTTGCTACCTATTGGTCCTCAGTGACCTGAAAAAACAATGTCTCAGATGCGCACACCTTGGAAGCGACCTACTCTTTTTTTTTTTTTTTTTTTTAAGATTTATTGATTTATACAAGCACTGGGTACAGTCAGAAGTGCGGGAGGGTGAGAGAATTCACCAGAGCCAGAGCGGGGAGCAGAGCAGGCTGACTGACGAAGTACACTGCTGAGGGGAGCAGTGGGCGGCAGGAGAGGTCTGCGCGCTCATGTGGGACCCTCACCCGGGGGCCTGGGATCGAACCCCAGTGCTGCAGAGGCTGCGGGCAGCTTTGCAGCCCAGCGCTCAACCTCTGTGCAACTGGGGAGTCCCCTGAAGCGACCTACTCTTTCTACTGCCTCAACTAGTGACAGTCAATGACGTGAGAACATCAGCACCCACCAGGAGAGCTGGGAGTGTGAAAAGCATTAGAAGATGTGCTGTATTCTGAGCCTAATAGGGGGTGCTGTGGACTGGTGCTGAGAGCTCAGGGGACCTGGATAGGTAGGCTCAGAAAATGCATCACTGACTCTTGCATACTTGGGACAGCAGTGCCCGCCCTGCCCTGAGCCACATGGGCACTCAGCACTGACTACTCCCTGCCTCCTACTTCATCTCCTCCCATCTTGGAGTCGTTGCCCAAGCTTATTTTGCAGAAAAGGATGATGGACCATCACACCGCAGGGATAAATGTTCACGAACTGTGATGGGTGAGGCTGTCTGGACACAGCACAGCAGATACTTGGAGATGCAAGAGTCTCAATTCCAACAACAAGACCTCCACAAGCAGAGCTCTGGGGCTTCCCTGCCAGGACACAGGCCCCTCCCATCATAACCAAAGGCATTCATTCACTACAGGATTCGCTGTGGTGGGGTGTGAAAGGATGTGATGGGGGTGACATGTCCACTGCCTTTCATCCTGGCACCCTGCACAAGCAGTGGGCCATCTGTTCTTTCTGTCACCTTCTCCCCTTAATTCTAGGGTCCTGGGCCAGGCTGTGCTAGACCTGTTGTCTTGCACAAAGTCTGTGTGTGTGTGAGAGAGAGAGAGAGATGAGTGAGCACCATCTTCTCTAGTACTCTTCTAAGCCAGAGGCATCATGACAGAGTTTTCCTAAATATGCAAGGAGCTATTCCAAAGACATAAAAAAGAGGCCATCTTTTATGTCTTTAGTAAATGAGTGCAAACTAATTTACTGATTGTAGAAAAACCAGGACATCCAGTCTCACAAGAACTGTGTCATATTTGAACATTAAAGGACCATATCATTCATCATTATAAGTGTAAAAATGCCTCACTTTATTGTAGAGACCATGTTATAGCAAGAGGGATCTATCTTGGCCTCCAAGGAGGATTTGGGTAGAGGCTCAGGCATTTGAGAAGTCTCAAATGGAGAACATGGATTTTGAGGGAGAGCAATCAGTAGTGTAAGTGAGGCATATGTCAGACATAGGTCCGTTCAGGAAAGAACTTCAGTGCTCTCAGCAGTGGCGTTTTGACACGCTGTAGGAGAAAAGGATGCATTTTTTGGATGCCATGCTGTGTAACTCCTGGATTCTGGAGCCTGAGCAGGGGGACAGGCATCAGCCTGGACCTTCAGATGGAAAAAGCACAGCCCAAAGAAAGCACATCCCTGGGTCAGGCAGACTCACCCAGAGCCACCAGGGGGAGCAGTTCTCTGTTCCTTCCTGCCTTGGGATGGCCTCCTGGGCCCTGGTTCTGTCATTTGCAACTTTCCAATCCTCAAGTCACCCCTACCTCCTGATTGCCACCCAGACTCCCCCACCAGGAAAGAATTGGTTTGGACCCTGGGGCCCTGAGGATAACTGAGACAAAATGCAAAGGTGACACAGGGCTCCCACCAGAGTTCGGGGGCCTTTCTGGCAACTTTGATGATGCAGTTTACTCATGATGAACATCGAATAAATGTATTAGTATTACAACTGTCATTTTCTTTGTATGTTACTTGCCTGCTCTTTCTCATTTATTTCAGGGAGCATAACCAATGGAAAATCAACATAAAAATTGTTGTTGCAACTGTAAAAGAGAAGAAAAACAAATAGCAAAGAGAAATCACTAGATACATGATTGATGATGAATGGATGGATGGATGGATGGATGGATCTATCGCTCGATCATAGGTTGTTTGATAAACAGGGAGTAGAGAAATAGATAGATGAATTTGATGACGTTTCCAAACTTCAAGTTTAGGAAAGAATCTTCTAAATTTCCAGAGATCACTGAGAGAATTCTGTTCACTTGTAAAGAAATAAAGTCACACATTCTTGGAAATATTAGATGCAGAATTGAAAGGGACAGGTTCTCAGATTTCTGAAGAGGGAAAGATTTAGGTTGATTATATTAAAGCAAGTTATTATTTAAGACTGAAAAAAAGAGGAAAAGAGTAAAAATTAAGAAATTAACTGTAAATTTAAGATTATCTAAAGATTGGTACATCTCGGTAATGAAATGGAAATGGTGAAGCAATTTAAAATACAATAAATTTAGAAATAGAGCAATATTTAAATAATGTACAATGTTTTGCTTTCAAAACTGAATTTTTACTAAAAAATAATGATTCAACTAACATTATGGGCTAAAAGTAAAGGCAAAGACTTTGCTAAAAAAAAAAAAAAAAAGAAACCAAGCAAGATTTAGATGGGTTTGGAGATGGAAAAGAGTTAGAAGACTATGGGACACCTTTTCCTGCTTCTTTTAAGAATACCATTTTAATGTTTCTTTCAAGGCATGGGTAGTGAATATATATATATATATATATATATATGACTCATAATTATAGATCAATTTTCCATTAGAAAACAGGAAACATAATTTTTAGTACCATTGGACACACCTAAGAGTATACAGAACGTATTCTGGAAAAACAAAATATGAAAGTAAGATGCCAAACAAACACATATATATTGTATATGATAAACTTTTAAGAGAAAAAAGATACATTTGAGGAGAGCGTACACATGAGTTGAATACATAGCACACAGCAAAAACTAAAGGATGTTGAAAGTCAAGATTAAGAAAATCGGGCCTCCCCGGTGGCGCAGTGGTTGAGCGCTGGGTTGCGAAGCTGCCCTTGGCCTCTGCGGCGCCGGTTCAATCCCCGGTTGCTCCCCGGCCACCGGAGGAGGGTCCCACATGGCGCGCAGACCTCTCCTGCCGCGCGCTGCTCCCCTCAGCAGTGTACTTCGGTCCTTCTGCCTGCTCTGCTCCCCGCTCTGGCTCTGGTGAATTCTCTCACCTTCCCGCGCTTCTGACTGTACCCAGTGCATGTATAAACAAACAGACAAAAAAATAAATAAATAAAAACATGCCTCTATTAAAAATAAATTTAAATAAAAAAAAGATTAAGAAAATCTTTCATATGATTTAGAGGAATGAGAACATGAAAAATCATGTATCACAATGCTTAGGTCAGATACCTTCTAATTAAAATTAAAAATTTTAAAGTAGACCTGGGCTTTTCAAGTGATTATAGGGACAATCTACAATAAAGCTGCGGGTAGTGATAGAAAAATAATGATATACAGATAGATGCATGTAAAAATGTTTGAAACTCAAAGAACTATAATATGATATGCTGTTAGATATCCATTAACAAACTTCTTTATATACTCAAGAGAGCAATATCAAATCAGTACAGAAAAAAATCTGAAAAAAATATATTAATTTTTATGCTCCTATTAACTTCTTTTGCCCTGGAAAGATAAAACACATTTTTGTCTGCTTTGGGATATTTGCAAAAACTCTCTCCAAAAAATATCTGCTTCCAGGTTTATCAATGAACTTCATGAGATCTTTGTCTTCTTCTATTTAGAAATTTTAATGTCAATTTTTACAAGATCACTGTATTTCTTTCCTTGAGTTCCATTTTCTCTTACCTCATGATTTGTCTTAAGAGAAAGCTGGGGCCTCTCCTGGTGGCGCAGCAGTTGAGCGCCAGGCTGCAAAGCTGCCCGCAGCCTCTGAAGGGCCGGTTCGATTCCCAGCCCCCGTCGAGGGTCCCACATGTCACACAGACCTCTCCTGCCGTGCCCGCTGCTCCCCTCAGCAGCGTACTTTGGTCTTTCTGCCTGTTCTGCTCCCCGTTCTGGCTCTGGTGAATTCTCTCACCCTCCTGTGCTTCTGACTGTACCCAGTGCTTGTATAAATAAATTAATAAATCTTAAAAAAAAAAAAAAGAGAAAGCTCAGTCCACCACATAAGAGATATCAGACCCTATTCATCATCTGTGCCACTAAAACTTCTTTAATTATAGCAGTACCTAGTAAATGTCCCTTTATGTTTCCATTATAATATCATGTTGCACATTTGTTGGCTGTGTGACCAGACCATTTTATGTATGCATGAGTGCTCATTTGTCTGCCATTCAAACACCATGTATTTAAATTATGAAGTTTTATTTTTTCATTTGTTTTCTAAGATGTGTGGTCTCACTATTTGTAATTACTGAATGTGGTGTCGAGGCCAAGTGCAGAGATCTGTGTGCTGTATTGCTGAAAGTGATGCTAGCTGCAGATTTATTTCAGGAAAAACATACTCCATTATTTCTACCTTTATTTCAATGAGGGACAATTTAGTTGTGAAACATCCAACAATCATCAGAGGAGGCATCTTACAGAGAATGTTTTTTTAGGCTTCCAGCAACAATCACTAAGCAACCATCCTTTCGTATGTTCATTTCTATTTTGTCTACATCTACTTTCCACAGACTAAGGAGTTATCCAGCTGCATCATCGCCTTAGTTGTCACTCATGTCTAGAAGAAGGGGATCTGGCTAGACTTAAAAGAAGCTCCAAAATTTTGGGGAGAAAAAGAATGCAATGTGACTCTACTGGAAGCTTGTGATAATATAAGGGATTTTTCCCAGGACCTGCACAGTCACTGAACATAAGGAAACGTAGACGCCCACGCCCTTTGTAACATTCAACCTTGAGCCGTGAGCCTGTGTTCATCTTTGGGGCTCAGATGGGTCTCCTGGGGTCTGCATAAACTTGGGTTTTGTTTTCTGAACCGAGGCTGGCCTCTCTCTGCTCTTGGATTGGTGAGCTCAGTTGATTTCTGTTTTTTAGGGTAATTATTGATAAATGAGAATAGAGGATTTTCTACTGCCTCTTTGACTTTAGTTTTCTAGTCCTATTTCCCTGCTCAGCATTTTTTTTTATGAATTTTCTTCTCTTTGAATTATACAGGGGATCTCTTTTAAACATTTCTTTCAGGGAAGATCAAGTGTTAGCGAACCACTTCTTCAGCTTTTGTTTGTCTGGGAAGAACATTATTACTCTCTCGTCTCTGTTAGGAGAATCCTGCAGGTGATGATATTTGTGACTGGTATATTTTATCTCTATTCTGAACATGTTATTTCATCCTCTCCTTGCCCTCTGGAAGAGAACTTGGTCATCATATTGCCTCAGTTGGGATCATCTGACGCCCTTGTGATCTTGTAAAGGGCTGGTGAAAGCAACCGGGAGTTCAGTTTCAAAAACCCACATCACGGTTTGTTTCCTCTTTTTCTTTTTCTTTTTTTTAAAGATGTATTTATTTCTACATACAATAACTGGGGCACAGGCCAGAGTTTTGGGGGGTGAGAGAAATCACCAGAGACAGAGTTGAGAACAGAACAGGCAGATCGAGCGAAACATACCGCTGAGGGGAGCAGCGGGCAAGTCAGGAGAGGTCTGCTGTGCCATGTGAGTCACCTCCCTGGCTGGGGATCGATCTTGTGCTGTAGTGGCTGTGGTGAGCTTTATAGGTTGCATCTTAACCCCTTGCATCACCAGGGAGTCCCCTCCTCTTTTGCTATTTCAGGAGATTTTTCTTCAATTAAATTTCAGTGGCATTTTTTAGATCCATCTGAAAAGTCACTTTCTACATTTGGAAGAAATGAATATCAATGTATTGAATAATGAACAATGGCGTAGGATATCCACACCGATAACATTCTGTGCAAGTGGCTCCTCTTCACGTCCTAGAAAACTTTCCTATTGTCCACAAGACCCCCAAAACTTGCTCGGACATACAAATCCCCAGGTCCTGGGTCAATGATTTGATTCAGAAATAATGAAGTTTATATCTTGCCAAAATCTACCTTGATATCTTGTTGTGGGTGAGTTTTTCTGTACTTACTCATTAGACTTCTCCAATAACAGCAGAGCTTAGACTAAGATGAAGCTGGAAGGGATGATGCTAAGCTAGGTAAGTCAGAAGGAAAAAGATAAATATTGGATGATTCCACTTATATATGGAAAATAGAGAAACTGAATAAAGGGTCAGAAAAAAGACACAGTTTGTAAGCTGACCATATAACTTGAGACAAACAGCAGGGAAGGAGCAAGAGGAGTCAAAACAGAGGAGGGAAGAGCACAAGGGACTGTGGTGATGGAGCATGGGTGCTGTGGTGGTGGAAACTACACTTGAAGGGAGAAATTAAATACAGTCCAAATTTAATAGTGATGTAAGAAAATAAAACTATTAAAAAAAAAGACTTGTGGCCACTAATTTCCAAAATGGATCCTGTGATTTCATTGTTTATCAAAATTGTTGATCAAAATTCCTCTCATGGAAAATGAATAGACATATTCTTTTCAAAAGTTACATATCCTAATGAAATAGGCTGTCTTGTAATACAGAGGGTGGATGACAACCTTTTTTTGTAATGGGTCACATAGAGTTTTAAGGGAAGCATGCCTGTAGACAACTTGGCAACTGCTTCCTCATGCTGTTGCATGCCAAAGCAGCCAGGATTGAACATGGCCATGTGCACTCTGAAGGTTGAAAATCTTATAATCTTCATATGTCACAAAAAGATTCTTCTTGTGATTTCTTATTCCACCTTGTGGAAATGTAAATGACCATCCACACACAAATAGGAACCATATGGGATCTGGCTGACAAGCTCGTTTCCTGACCTCTGCTATAGGATATAAACTAGAAAACATATTTCAGAAAATACTCATCATCAAGTGTTCAATCTTTCTCCTTGCCTCTGGCGATAAGCACAAAAACACTGATGGAAATAAATGGGAACCAGTCACTCTGATCTCTCAATCCCAGGCTGAAAATTCACAAATTTCCTTGGCTCATATTTAAAAATCAGGGACTCTTTCAAGTCCCTGACAACTTGAAAATGCTTTGCCTCCATTCTTTAACCTTCCTGTCAAGGCAATGGCTCCCGCATGGTTTCTTGGCCACTTTTGGAGAATCTGCTGGTATTCACTTATTCCATATCCCACAGAGGGGATCAGTAACTAAGTCCCAGAGTAGAAAGTAAGTTTGACAGTCCTCTGCTTGGGAGTACTGAGCAGTACTGGAAGGTACTGCTCTTATTTAATGGAAGGTCTGCTCTTATTTAAGAGCATGGAATGTCTGCTCTTATTTAAGTCTGCTGTAATGGAAGGTCTGCTCTTATTTAAGTCAGCTATGAAGGAGAAAGTAAAATTAAGTTTAAGTTTATTTTTTTAAAATAAAACAAGACCAAATTCTAAAAGTGAAAAATCCTAACAAACCCTATGTTCACTGCAGCACTATTTACAATAGGTAAAACCTGGAAACAAACCAAATGCCCCAAAACTGGTGTCTGCATCAAGATGTGGTCTACCTACACAATGGAATACTATTGAGCAATGAAAAAGATAAAATCATGCCATTCGCAGAAATGTGGATGGAGCTAGGAGAAATTATTCTCAATGAAATAAGCCAGAAGGTCAAAGAAAAATATTGGATGATTTTGCTTATAGCAGGAATATAGGGGAACCAAATAAAACTTCAGTGTAAAAAATAATAACAATAAAAAACACAAAAGGCAAAAACAGACAATTATAAATCAGAGATATTCTGTATGAAAGAGGTTGGAGAAGGATCAGAGGGAAGGAGCGAGGATCACAGGAGACTGAGCTGATGGTGCATGGGTACGTTGGTGAAGAAAATTCTATGGGGACTACACCTGAGGTGGGGGGGGAAAGCAAATATTTTTTAAAAATGAACAATGATGTAAAAAATTCAAAATTTTAAAAATCCTAATGACTGAATTATCCTCCTCTACTCAAATCCTGATGATTCCATTATTTTCCCTTTTATTATGCTATCTCTTTCATCTGGCATAATTCTTCTTTTTACTGCAATGATGATCTTGCTATTTTATTTACCATTGCTCAGCATAATCTCTTGTCTTGCTGTGATGGCTTAGGCAGTTCATATAAACTGTCAGGTCTCTCTATTTCTCTTCCTGCTTCTAACCAATACAGTTGTGTCCCGTTGTTTGGTTAAATCAATACTGACAAAATCATGACCACACAAGTATCCTTTACTTTAAGTCAAATAATCCAAAGCTTTTCCATTTTCCCTTTAATCAGTTTCTCTTATTATGTTTATTTCTCTGTGGACCTATTGTTACTCTTCACACTGTCCAATAGACACACATGGCTTCTCAATGCAGTTTTATAAAGGAAAAATCCTGCCCATTAATATGTTCACTATATTCAATCCCCCTTCACAGTTTCTTGTTTTCTTTCTTAAATCAGAATCACTATGTATCCAAAGATGCCCCTATATCTGATTTTTCTTGTCATCTCATTATCCAAATACTCCTTAACATTGTCCTTTGTCAAATGTTCTGTATTCAGGATCCCATATTTGCCTTTTCCAATATCTAGATACTGAGATTTGCAGGCTTCCTCATCTGACGAAAGAGATCATTAGAGCAGAACTTTTGGAAATTTGCTGAAAATTTTCTTTATTCTCAAAATTGATATATTATTTGACCTATGTGTATGTAAATCAAGAATAAGTACATGATCTTTCATCTTTTGGGGGATATTTACTCATTTCTTCTAGCACCCTCTCCTATTCAAAATCTTTTTTTAATTGCCTTAATTTTTTTTCTCATTGTAAAATGTTGTGATTCTGAAACTCTACATGGATATGAGCTGCCCTTGCACACAGGTGTTCTAATTCACAATTCAAAATAATGGAAATCACCGAGCTAACTCATGAAAGTGTTTCTCTTTGGATGAAAAATCATTGTTGACCGTAGGTCATTTTATTTTATTCTATGGTGGAAATTTCCTAGAATTTACACAGGTCTCTTGACCCAAGCTAATGAAAAGCTCACCCGTGAACTTCCATCCCCGATCTTGGGCAGGTGAAAAGGAGCTGGGAAAATTATTTGCGAAGTTAATCATTCCATTGCGGTCGTAACAAACTACTTTTAAGGGTGAATCGATGGCCCTCCTGCCAGTCAGGCAGTCATGGGCAGAGCAGCTTCACCTGAGTGAATGTCAAGGTCATCTCATTGATGGTAGTGAGTGGGTTTGGGTTTCTGCCCTGAACCTAGGCTCCTGCTCACTTGTAAATCCAAAGAAGCACATTTTGCCTTTTGAATTTGTTTTTAAATTATCAATGTAGTCTTTTTACCCCACAGCTTTATATGCTTTGATTTAGAAAAATAAAAAGGGAAATTAAGACAAGCATTCACATTCCAGACCCTTCCAGCTTTCTAATACAAGAGTTCTGAAAGCTGTTCATACCTATGGAATGAAAAAGACCAAATGATGAATGGAGCCATGACTTTTCATAAAACAACATTTGAAATAGCCGAGAGAGCCTCCCTCTGCCTGGTTCATCGCCTTTAACAAAAAACAAACCACAAAAAAGACTAGGACAAAATAGGGCTTCCCTGGTGGGGAAGGGGTTAAGAGGCAGCTCTGAAGTTATCCACTACATGCATTGGATCCACCAGGAGGGAGCGGACACACAGGATGGAGCACACCACCCCTGACTGGCGGGCTGCTTCCCTCAGCAGTGTGTTCTAGTCCCCACTCTCTCTCTGATGAATCCTTTCACACCCCACACTGCTGGCTTGTACCCCAGTTCTTGTAAGCATAAAAAAAATAAACCATTCCAAAAAAAAAAAAAAAAAGGAATGGACAGAATAGAATGAAAATTCTTGTGTTCCAGATCAACTTGCCCACATTGGTAGTCATCCCCTTTGCCCCTGTGTCCTGACAGATGGCATGCTGTCTTTTTCTGTCTCCTGCTAGAACTCAGATCATGATGATGGTGGCAGAGATTCCACTATGGTGGCAAATAATGAGGAGCAGGTTGTGGGGAGCAGGGAGCAGGAAGGGGAGGCCAACATGTGTGTCTGAAACCTTGAAGAAAACTGCTGGAGGGAGTGAAAGGGCAAGTGGAGGCCAAGAAGAACCCTGGACTCTTGCTCTCCCCACGCCACATCAACACGTCAACTCCTACCGCCCTTCTGTAGGGACCAGGGAGTTGGGAATTCGGAGCTTTCCTTGTCAATGGAAAGAATCCTTCTCCTTTGGAAAGAGCTACCTAGGCCTGGAGAGGGACAAATCATCGGTGACAATCTCCAGGAGGATCCCAGGGAATGGGTCCATCCATCACCACAGATCCAGCCCAGGAAGACACTCAGTGTGTGTGTGTGTGTGTATGTGTGTGTGTGTGTGTGTGTGTGTGTGTGTGATCCACTTGAAACATGAGGTCATGATGTGTTGGAGACCCCTAAGGCACAAAGTGCTGAGACAAGGAAACTAACAAGGTCATGGCTGTGGCTAAAAGACTCGTAACCCCAGGTGGGAAGACTGGCCCGAGGACCATCAGGATGCTCTTTCTTGTGTCAGCAGAACTGCCTGGGAGACAATCTAGATTAGAAGAAAGAACCGAATAACCTGGTCACGCAGAACCTTGGTGGTGCATGTGTGCCAGAATAATGCTGGATACTAAGAAATAAAAGAATAATCCATTGTCTTGTAGGAAGTAGGGGGCAGTCTATCCCAATAAATATGAGTTGCTCCAGGCACTCGGACGCTGGAGCATGGAATGGGAGGCCTGGCGTGCCCTGGGTCCCCCCCTTAAACTCTATTTTCTGCCTGTCATTTCTTTATTCCTCACTTCTTTCAGATTCCTCTCTCAACCCTGTTCACAGAGCTGGACTCCAGCAACAGGTGCCCGAACTGGGACCTGAGGGAGGATAAGATCTGCCCACTTGAGTGGGGGAAACACATGGGGAAATGAAAAAAGAAACGCAGGCGACTGAACACCCAAAGGTAAGCCTTCCTGGGAGTAAAATATGCTTTGGAATCCACAGGGGAACCATGGAACAAAATAGAAGTAAAAAATCTGAGTCCGTGAAGCTTCTTAAAACTTTGCTGACAGGTTTGGGTGGAGAGGGCATGCGTCGTCCTTTCAGGAACTCTTTTGCTTTGCAGAAGCAACTTGTTCTTCTTCCTGTGGAGGGGACAGTAGAAGTGAAACCATGGAAGGAAATGGGTATATGTTTGAGAGTTGCTCACCATCAAGAGGAGGCTATTCTGCTATCAGTTTGGTCATTATGGAATCTGATCTCCTTTGCCGGGAGATGGGGAGTCCTCCTTGGAGTCTATTGAGGGTGAACACGTTTTCATGAGTGCAGAGAGCCAGGCCAGAACACAGCCAGCGCTTGTCCTCCTGCGCCACAGCGGCAGTATGGGTGCGGCCCAGACCCAAAAGCAAGAACTCTGTCTCCAGGAGATCTTGAGGCACTCATTGAAAAATGTTTCATGAAAAACAATTGGAGGGAGAATTGCTTCAAGCTTTTCCTGTTAATTGTTTGAGGAGGAGGCCAGGGTCCCCGACACTAGGGTTTAGCCATTTGTTCTTTTTAAGAAAAATAAAAATGATATTTCTAAAAATGGTATTTAAAGTTCATTCGCAATTATTAAGATTCTAGGAAATGGATATAACATGACTATATGAGACTAAAAGACTTTTATTAAAACAGTATCACCCCACTGCGGCAGGCTGGACTTTTTCTCCAATGTGGAGATCATTGGCATGTCTCTACTGCCTTCCTGCTGTGGGGGACTGGACTCTCCTTTTGTCCATCTTGAGATACTATCCTAGTCTGTTCAAAAGATAAAAAAGTAGATTACATTTCCCTCTTTGTCCTTCAACATGCTTATTGGTTGAGTAAAACCTTTTTTATTTGCTTATTGGGCCTGTAAAAGTCTCAGTTTTTTGGTTAAGATTAATGAATCTGGTAAAATACAGAGTGAATATGCAACATTTTGGAGTTAAATCTGAACCCCAAAATTGATAAATGTCTAAAAACGGGTAAACTGTAAAAATGTACCTCTTCTCCTGTCCTCAGAAAAGTATTCTTTTTTGCTTTAAAAATATGCTTGTTCTCAGTGAGATAAAAGGGTAACAGCTTAAAGCCAAAGGATCCTTTCTTAAAAATATAAACTCCTTATGTAAAAAAAAGTTAGTAAAAACTGCTTGACTTTAAAATTGTTGTGGTCTCGAGCTGTAGGTCCTTAGTAACCATTAAGATTAGACACTTATTCCAAGTAAAGAGTTTAGCTTCTATCTTATTGAAAACCTTCTTCATATAAAAATGTATTTAAAACCTTGGTAAATTAGAGTATCAAACTTAAAATAAAATCTAAGGTATTTCAAAAACTAGGTTAAGGTGTTTTATGAAGTCTCTTTTACAATTTAAAAGAAATTTTTTTCTGGTCTTAAAATACTAATGTAAATTCTCTGTGCACAACTTCCTTAAAGCCAAAGAGTCACTCTTAAAATACAAATTTAGGACATGGTTGATCGAAAGGAGTTGCTAAAGGACTGAAATTAAATCAATAACAGGTTTCTTAGTGTCTTCACAAATATTGATAAAATGACTATCTCTTAAAATTGGTAGACATGGCCAAAATTTTAAATGTATATCAAGAGATCTCTGTGTCTGTTTGTGTTACCATGTTGGGTATCAATACTTTGTCTAGTGTGTTGACTTCAAAAGCAACTACTGGTATAAAAGGTACTTTTGTCTTTCCTACTGAGTCACATGTATATGGAAAATATGCATAGTATTAATATGTCTCTCTGATTTTTCTTGATTTTATGAATCTGCCTAATGCTTATCTGATTATTAGCCAATCTAGAAAAGCCTTGGTATGTGCCATTATTTCATCAACAACCTTGCAAAGTGGAATTCCAGTCCTAATAGAAACTAAAGCTACAACTAAATCTTCACGTTTACGTTTTGCTCCTTATGGTAAAAAAGTTAAAATCTTAATGTCATATTACCCAGAGTGTTTTTACAGTGCAGTCATCTAGCCCAAAGAAATGATAGTATAACAGTATTATAATGTCTTACTGCAAACAAAGAATGTAATAATCCTAAATAAATGTAAAATGGGATGTGTGTTTGCCAAGAAAAACATGTATTAAAAACAGATATTTTAAAGGTCCTAAAAGTAAAGTAAGAAATGTTAAAGCAAATGTTGAAGGTCAGAATGAGGAATTTTAAGAAAACAAAAAATAAGTGGTAAAGGTCTGAAAAAGGAATTTTAAAAAAAAGAAATTTTGTATACTCACATGATTTGTTATAAAAAAATTAGTTACCTTAGTGTTTTGGGAACATATGATCGGAAATAATTTTTGGTTAATAGTAACTAATTTGTAATCTAATGGGTTGTTTTAAAACATGTGGTTATAAGGTCATATTGGATATAATCATATCTCTTCTCTGGGTTAATGATGTTGGGTACATAATATCTTTCAAGTGTCAAAAATTATTAAGGTTTTTAAAAATAAATTAAAGTTTATGGTTTGACTGTCAAGGTTATACTTAGGGGAGGAGCTTTCAGAGAGATTAAATAAGGTTGTTGCTGCTGTCTTCTGATTTTTATGACAAAGCTTCCCAAAAATCTAAACAGAAATAAATTTTTGGTAGCCTGTCATTCGGTTGAGCAAAAGAAATTTTGTAGAACCTCAGTAGACCCCTGAGACGCTTCACCTGCTATAGACCAGCCTTGGGGAGGCAGATTTTCATGAAGCGGAAATGAAGCTGATATACAATATATACAACAGGAGCTGTTTTAGGCTAGATGAGGGTCATGGTGAGTGTGCACTGAGGACAGCAGGGGACGCTGTGGAACTGCCCTGTGTTCCCAACACAGCAGCTCAGTGAGGGCTATTCCCTGAGAAGAGCCTGGACTTGGGGCAGGACCCTGGGCTCTCGGACCGGGACTCAGCAGCTGTGCCCCTTTGGGCTGGCACAGTCTCCTGAGCAGGGACGTATGTGGTGGCAGTGGGTGATTCCCAGCAGGGCTCTCCCAAAGGGAGAAGTAAACTTCCTCCTCCTCAGTGTGGAATGTGAGCTGAGCTCCAGCACCAGGGCTGAGGGCAGGGTTGGCAGTCTCTGGGTGGAACCCCATTTGCATGCACAGCCCCTCCTGTGGCAGAGGGTGAGGAAGAAAAGGAGGCCTGAGGCAGCCCAGCCCCATGGGAGGGTCGGGGGCTGTGAGCACCAAGGCCTGGACACCTCTCCTCCCCCTGCTTCTCTCTCACTGCACAGGTAGGGGCAGGCCTGGGGGACATCACAGACCACTCTAGCCTAATCAGCGCTCTGAATCAGAGCAATGAGAATTTTTACCTCGGCGCCCCATTATCCATAATAGCTATGCTTGTAGGTTTCCTCTCCCAGTCAGTGCTGACTTAGTTGCCCTTATTCTCTGCACATCTGGGAACAACAGCCAGACTCTCCTGCATCCCGAGTAGTGTCTCCGATGATGGGACAAACAGTATATATTGGTACTGCCAGAAGGGAGGGGACCCTCCCTACTTCCTCCTGTACTACTCAGACTCAAACACTAAGTTGTGATTTGGGGTACCCAGCTGATCTATGGGCCCAATGACACCTCTGCCAAAGGGCTTCTGTCCCTTCCTGGACTCAAGGCTGTAGACGAGGCTGACTCTCCTGGCTACAGTTGTGAACACAAGCCCAGCGCCCTCCGAAGTGCTCCTGTGCTGTGGGGATGGGGGAGACTCATATTGCCTGGATGCAGGGGACAGAATTGCTCCACTCCTGGAGCCCGTTATCCTGCCCTGCCTCTGAGCAACACAACTCCTGGTTTCTCAGCTGTCACTTGTCCTACTGTCCTGTAGGCTCCATGTCCTCGACTTTCTGTCTTTATGGTGTAAAAGAAAACATCTCCTTTTGTATATATTTGTCTCCCAATGCAAAATGAATTATTTCCCTACCATAAGCACAGAAATCTTTCAACTGACGCACAGGAGTGACAGTAAGGATGAAGATGTGACATGTGTGCCCCGGGGAACCAGTGACTCCTTCCCAGTCTTGATTATGTCACCTAGAACCAGCCTGGACTTTATTGAGACCTCCCTGAGCTCTGACACCTTAAAGGGAATGGGGTTCTTTCTTCCACCTGAGATTAGTTATTTGTGGAGCTCTTGTGTCAGGTGTAGGCAACACCGTCCTCCATTGAGCAGATGAAGTGACCCCGTACATAGAAAGATGTGCAAAAAGTGAATAAATATACAAAGATGTTCAATGTATACGTCATTTTGAAGATGCAAATGTAAATAAAGAAATGCCACTTGTCTCCTGTCAGAATGACTGAGACCAAATGCGATGACATGATTAGATCCTGTGCCCCCGGCAGGGGGTGGGGCCTCTCCCTCATCCCTGGTGGGAAGGTAAGACGTTACAGCCACGTTGAAGACTCTGGCATTTTCTTACACGGCTAAACACACACTTAGATTACACCATGCAGATATCACAGTCCTGGTTATTTCCTAAATCGGCGACGTGTGGCGTACACAATTCTCACGAAATTGTTTACTGCTGCTTTATTCGTGATTTTGAAAACATGAAAGCACCAGTAAGCCAATGTGGTTGTGAGCAGCAAGGGATGGGGGGGTGAGGCCATGAGCACCAACCACAGCGCAGCATGGGTTGGTGGGAGGGGTGAGGGGGTGTGGTGGAGTGTGTTGGGGGCGAGCCATGTCGCCTACATCCACCAGAGGGCGCTGGTCTCCCCAGTTCCTGACCTGGGAGTCTCCCCAGTTCCTGACCTGGGAGTCTCCCCAGCTTCTTGCAGGTGTTCTGTGTAACCCTCCGCAGCCCTGCTTTGTTTTCCTCAGCTGGTGCCCACGCTTAGATGAAGGTGGGGCTTGCTCAGCCTCCTGAAGGGGAAGATTGGAATGGAGACCCCCCCCCCCCTGCGGATAAGGGCGACTCCTAAGGCGGGTTGGGCTCCATCCTGCACTTGGGCTCAGGAAGCAGCGCCTGGAATGTCTCCACCATGGCCGGGGCTCAGCTTATGCTCACCCGCCTTGCTCTTGGCACAGGTGGTGCCAGCGGGGAAATCTGGGAGGGCACCTGCGTGTATTTTTTGTACAAGGAAAATGTATGAATATGACTCAAAATACTGACAGAAATACATGACACAGACACACGGACATTACAAACGTAAACCTATAAAGGTCCATTTACAATTAGAGAAATACGCTGCTGTATTCACTGCCACCTGTGAAGTCTTCCAAAGCATCTATTGTATCAAATCACTAAATCAAATCTAATCTGTCCCCCAAATTAAAGATTTATAAATATTTGCTGAATTGATTCCTTTTGAATATGCCATTATTTTATCCCTGAAAGTTTCTATTCAGTGCCATTTACCTGAGGAAACTCCCAACCCCTTCACACCAGCTCACCTGTCCCATCAACTGCGGCTCCTGACTAATTCACACCTGCATCATTTTGTTTTTCCTAAAATGCCCTCAAAATATTTCCATATGTATATGTTTGCCCTCCTGAAGAATGACCCTATAGTAACTAACACTGTGTTCCTAGAACCATAGCACCTGGGCATCTGACCTGGGTGTGTGACTAGAGACAGTGACCTGTAGCAGCAGACACAGCTGGGCTCACAGGCCTTCCACCAGGGTGCTGTGTGGCCTATTACCGGTAGGGGGTGGTGTGGTAGGAGCCTGTGTTCCCTGCCCAGCTGCTCAGTGAGGGATATTCACTCAGGGGAACTTGTCTGTGGAGCTGGGTGCAGGCCCCTTGATGAGTACACAGCATCCATGTACTGGATGGTACACGGCATCTGGCCTGGCTCGGTCCCTGAGCAGAATCCTGTGTGGGGGCCAGCCGGTGTTTCGTCCCAGGATTCTCCGAAGGAGTGAAGCAAGCTTCCCCCATCCTCAGTGTGGGGTGTAAGATGAGCCCCAGCCCCAGGGCTCAGGGAGGGGCTGGGCAGCCCCTGGGTGGAACCCCATTTCCATGCACAGCACCTGCTATGGCAGATGGTGGGGAAGAAAAGGAGGCCTGGGCAGCCCAGCCCATGTGGACTTCAGTGGGCTGTGAGCACCATGGCCTGGACGCGTCTGCTCCTCCTGCTCCTCTCACCGCACAGGAAAAGACAGGCCTCAAACAAGAATATTTCTCCTGCTTGTCCTCTGACTTCTATTTAAGATCCCAGGGAAATCTACCCGGGATCCTGCTGCTGTGACTAAGTGTGTTTCTGTCAACAGGTCCCCTCTCCCAGCCTGTCTGACTCAGCCACCCTCCCTGTCAGCTTCTCCTGGAGCAACAGCCAGACTCACCTGCACCCTGAGCAGTGACATCAGTGTCGGTGATTTCAGGATCCGCTGGCACCAGCAGAAGCCATGGAGGCCTCCCCGGTATCTTTTGAAGTAAAATCAGACTTGGATCATCACCAGGGCCCCGGGGTCCCTAGCCGCTTCTCTGGAGCCAAAGACGCCTCGGCCAATGCGGGGCTCCTGCTCATCTCTGGGCCGCAGCCTGAGGACGAGGCCGACTACTACTGTAGTGCAGATCATGGAGACTCAAAGTCCTCACAGTGCTCCAGACCCACGGGGATGTGAGACAAATCCTCCCATTGCTGCCCCGGCCTGGAGCAGTCACCCCTGCTCTCAGTACCAGGCCTCAGTCTGGTGTCATCTGTTGTCACTTTTTTTGGTCTGATTTCCTTGGACACAGGGATGTGTCTCATCTTCTCTTTACCGTTATCTAAAAAAAGCTCATTTCTTCTCGCATTGGCCGTGCCTATACAGATACGAGTTAGACTTGGGCTGCGTTTCCCACCAGGGAGGTGAAGGAGGAGGAAGCAGGAGGTGGAGCCCACCCTCATCCCCCAGGCCTAGGCCTGGCTCAGAGGCGCAGGTGTCCTGAGAGCTGCT
This sequence comes from Talpa europaea, assembly GCF_964194135.1. Lineage (NCBI taxonomy): Eukaryota > Metazoa > Chordata > Mammalia > Eulipotyphla > Talpidae > Talpa > Talpa europaea. The sequence goes on along the minus strand of NC_140082.1, from coordinate 59,668,983 downwards.
GGCCTGTCATGGGGTGCATATGCCCCAAGTCTGTCTTCAGCTCAGCTATAAGAGATAGGAGCCTCCGTCCACTAGCCTGTCCTGGGGAGCTGCCTTTCCCACAGGGTCTCAGTCTGCGTGGTGTCAGGGGTGCTGAGCAATGGGGTGTCTCCACAGTGACGGGTGACTGCGTGTGACTCCCCGTGTGCTCTGGGACACCCGGCATCAGGCCCTCTGGCCACAGAGGCAGCTGCTGCCTTAGTCAGCTCCTTCCTCAACCAGGGGACCTCAGGCTCAGGCTATATGTTGCTGAGGGTGGGGGGACTTGGGGTTTAGAAACACAACTGAAGGAGATCCTTCCAGAGAAGCAGAGAAGAAATGATATATTTGTAGGAACTTGCAACCCTATTAATAGTGTTCACACACTTAAGGTGGGAGCCCTGGGGACAGAGGGGACAGAGATTGACATTCCGATAAATGGGAGTTTTCCCTGGAGATGAAAGTCCCAATGTGAGGCCTCATTGTCCCCATGGTGTCCTGGAAAGGCCACCCTCAACCCAGTCCCTGGGCCCTAACACCACAGACAAGAGCCTCCCACACGTGCTGAGGCCTCGCAGTGGCTGAGGGCGTGGCCTGTGGCTGCAGGGTCCACACTGTGTTTTCTTAGTGTGTGGTGTTGGACAGATAGTGTGTAACCGTTCAGCTGGCCCAGGGGAGGGGGCACACTGTGTCCTCACTGATGCATGACCTTCCCCTCCCGTGAGGCCACCATCACCCTATGAGCCACGTGACATCTTGCTACTTGGGGTGCAGCCCAAGTGGGAGGCCGACTAGGACTCAGCCCAGAGGTAACTGCTCTCCCCCTGCGCAGCAGGGCCAAGGCATCCTCTCTGCTCCCCTTGTCCCACCAGCAGGCCTCTGTCTGTCACTGTTGGCAGAAGTAGTCACTGTCAGTGAGTCCTCACCCCGGGAGATACCTGCTGTCACCTGTGCCCCAGCACCAACCTTCCCAGGTGACGCCGGCATTTGCATCTCCGGCTGACTTCTGGTCTTTTCCATCAGCGCTAAGTGAATACACTGATTTCACTTCTTTACTGCATTTCCCGTCACCTGCAGGGCAAAGTTGAGCGGTGATGGAGGAAAGGGCGCCTTGGCCTGTTCCTGGGAACGCCCCTTCACCTCCCCACTCACTGAGATGCGGCAGGACCGTGACATGCAGTGTGCATGAGAGTGCTGTTACCTCATCAGAGATGTATCTGCTGGCTTGTAATTTATGTGGCTTCTATTAGGAATTCGCATTAGATGGGGTAAAAGGCTCTTTCAGCTTCACTTGGGACAATGATCAAATTTAGTGATGTGTTAATACAATATCCTATTAAAATATTTTATAATACGGAACACAACTCATATCATTGGATGAAATCCTATTTGGCAAGGATGCATCAATGTATTCATCTGGTCATGGGATCTCTGTTAATACTTTATTTAAAACATCTATATTAATATGTAATGTTATTGATCTGTATTTTTCTTCTTGTGTAATTTGACTGCATATGCATCATGCCATAAGTTCTTGCTAAAAGAGTGAGGAAGATTTCCACTCTTTCATATGTTATGGCATCATAGTAATAAATAGTAATAAGAATAGTAGTAATATGTACTGATATAATACTAATAGTATGCAAATGAATTGGAATCCCTTTTTCTCTTGATTTTGTCTGAAATTTCCTCTGAAATTGTATTGTAAGCAATTCTCTGGGTTAGTTCTACAATTGAGCTTTTCATTTGTTCTCTGAACTTTTAATCTATTTCCTCACTTTATTTCCACTGCAGCTAATTTTGTCTTTGTAGAAAATACAGTACCGGTTCTCTCTTATTATTTTTTATACAGTTGAAATATCGCCCGTAGGAAGCTTTGTGGGGCTGCACAGCCTCCCTGCACCACAGAGGTTGGATATGTGAGGTTAGATACCTGCATCCCCTGTGGAGGGCAACACCCTCCCCCAATTGAACAGATGAGCAGGCCCCTCACATAGGAAGAGGAGCGAATGGTGAATGAGTATAGAATGACTCACATTGTAAGTTCCTGAGGAAATGCACGTGTCCATAATGAAATGTCACTTGTCAGAATGGTTTAAAAAGAATGAATGACGTCTTTAGATCCTGCCCTGCAGGGAGGGGGCAGGAATCCTCTCTTGTTGCTGGGAATGCAAAAAGTCACGACAAATTGAGACGACACTATGACAGTTTCTTACAAAGGGAAAGTCACTCTAATATGATACAATTTTGAAATCCCACTCCTCGGTATTTCTGACATCAGTATTTGTGTCACATGATAAGCACATAATTGTTTAATGCTGCTCTTTTCATGTCCGTGAAAATGTGCTGCAATATGTGATGAATAAATGTCCCTGCTTTACCCACACGAGGGGATTTTAAAACGGAGCGAGAAAGCCACAGAAAGACACAAGGAGGCTTCCATTATACTTTCGTGTAAGGAAACGAATCTGATAAGCGGATCGTGACCAGTGAGATGTCCGGAGGGCTGGACACTGAGCTGGTCTCCTTGGAGGGGCGCCATATCGCCTGCATCCTCCAGAGGGTGCAGGTGCTCCCCAGTTCCTGAGCTGTGAGCTCTGCTCTCTGTGGCCTCTTGCAGGTTTTCCTGAGTATCCCTGGAGGTTAGCCCTCCCCAGTCTTACTATCTTTTTTACTCATTTGGTGCCCAAGCCTATCTTCAAGGAGGGGCTTGATCCAGTTCCTGAGAGGGGAAGATTTGCATGGAGACCTCCCACCTGTGAATAGGGTGACACATAAGGTTTGGTGGCCTCAGCAGGGGCTGTGGGGCTCAGCAAGTAGAGCCAAGAGGCATCACACCATGGGCTGGGCTCATCCTATCCTCACCCTCCTTGCCCTCTGCACAGGTGCTGCCTGAAGGGAATTCTGGGAGGACACCTGGATGTCACCTCAGATAATGACCTCTCCTCCCTCCCTGGGATAGAGGTCATTTCTGTCCTCACTGACCTCTGTGTTCTGGTCTCCTGCAGGTTGTTGGGCCCAGTTTGAGCTAACTCAACCTGGCTCAGTGTCAGGTTCTGCAGTAGCAACATTGGACGCCACTAAATTCTCTGGTACCAGAAGCACCCAGGCAATGCCCCCACCATGCTGATCTACGGTGATGACCAAAGACCCTCAGAGTTTCCTGATCGGTTCACTGGCTCCAAGGACAGCTCATCCAGTGGCCCTCCCTGACCATCTCTGGGCTGCAGCCTGAGGATGAGGCCGACTACTACTGCCTCTCTTATGGTAGCCATAGCTCACTGTGCTCCAGACTCATGGCGAAGTGAGACCAAAACTCCCAGAGCCTCCCCAGCCTGGGTCTGCCCCCAACCAGACCCTCCAGGGAGGTTGCTCTTCCCTGTGCCTCCTGCTCCAGTGTCTGTGTGGAGACTGTATGAATCCTTCTGCTAGCTTTCCTCTTCCCTGACACCCGTGTCTTGATGGATGATTCTGTATTTCCTTTGTGATCACTTCATGAAGGTGATTTATTCCGAAACAAGTTCTGTGCTCCTCAAGACAGTGTGGAGTCATTGCCTGTGGGGGGCTGCTCTCTGCAGGGAGGAGGTATTCAACCATTCTGCAAGCCACACTTCACAGGCTGGTACATCCTTCTCCATAAAAACAGATCAAGACATTCCAGAATCCCCTGACTGGCAGAGAATCACTCCATTTGAGATCCACTGGGTCAAAAGGACACTTTTAACACCTTTAGGCCCCTTTGACTTTGCCCTTAGTTTGTGACATTCAGCTGCACAGAGGGGTGTGTGTCATCTCTGTGCTCTGACCCCCTCTATTAGACAGACAGTGACACAGAACTCCAGTGAGGTCGGAGCATCATGACCCTGTCACCTGGGTATGCCTCTCAGCCAGAAGGTGGAGGCAAGTTTTGGCTAATGAGTGAGCTTCAATATTTACAGAAATCACATGAAAATAAAATGGATCTCTTTGTATGTCCTCTTAGCAAGTGTTTTACACACATGTGAAACCAAGTGAATAAGAACACATGTAGTCTCGTAGGCTTCAGGGAATTTGCACACCAGTGTGGTTGGCCCACAGGAGACAGGAGCCAAAGACAGGAGTGGGAGCATATTCTTAGATAGCAGACACACCCATGAGCACATCAGCTGCCATGAGGAGGTTGTTGCTAGAACTTCTGCCCTCCTTCCACTGCACTAAGAGCCTGTAAGATAATTTTCACTCACACAAAGTAAGCAGCTCAAAATATACCACAGGGTCAAAGAACTTTAATAATCAACTCTATAACCCAATCTGACCAAAGGAGCTGGTGGGAAAACTCATGAAGGACGATAGACAAGTTTTAAATCTGTGTCCAGAGAAGACATGACCCCTCCCAGGGCCCGTGGTTGAAGGAAACCAGCACATGGTGTGTGAGGACACGTGCCGGTCTGGGCCTTGTTTACCCCAGTGTGTCCTCCATGGACCACCTGCCCCAGGCATGGGCCCTGCACTCCCTGCAATTTCCCATCTGTCCCACCACCCAATTAGACACACACTTGGGAGATTTCAACAAAACAAGTTATGAGAGAGCAGATGGAATATGTTACATTAATGCACAGTAGTTTGAGGTCAATAAAAATGTAAATACATGCCAGATTGTGATATATGGCCAATGAAGTGATATGGTTTTTTTTCAAGCTTTATTTATTTATGCATACAACAACCGGGGTGTAAGCTAGAGGTGCAGGGGTGAGAGGATTCACCAGAGAAAGTGGGTAGCAGATCTACTGAAATACACTGCTGAGGGGAACAGCAGGTAAGACTGGACATGTCTGTCGCACCATGTGGGTAGCTCCCTTGCCGGCCAGGGAGAGAACTCATGCTGCAGTGGCTGGTGACAACTTGGTAGCTATGTCTTTAACCGCTACATCACCAGGGAGGCCCTGAAGTGATATGGTATTTAGGATTGTTTTCAATTCAGAAGAAGGATAAAGAAGAAGAGGAAAGAAGATGCGTTTCATTGATCCTTGTTAATGTGGACTAAGAGGGCAACTCTCTATAGTTTGTTAACTTCAAAGATGCCCACGATATAAATTAGTTTTCTCTAATCCTGTTTGTGATGATGGGGGTACATCCTGCTGTGAAGAACCATGTCCCTCAGACTTGACACCCTGTATGTCTTCACTGTGATGACAAGTGCCTCCCCTCCCCCACACAGAGGAGGCTTCACTCTGGGGACCGTGCAAGGGAAAGGAGTCAGGTGGTGAAGCCATGAGTGTGAGGGAGGCTGGAGGTCTGAGAACAAGGAAGGGTGTGAGGTGTGTGAGGGCACAGGGCAGACCCTGCAGGCTCCTGAGGGGAGGCCGAGGGTGGGGTTCATGCCCAAAGCGGTGAGGGTCCTGAAGGGTGTGAGCATTTACTGACCTGCCTGAGATGAAGGAGGAGGATCCTTTGAATAACTGAGGAGAGAATGTGAGATCACAGGTATTTTCCCAAGACCCCGGAGTCTAGAAGTCTGGGGACCATCGCAAAGTGAAAGCAGAGCAGAACAGGGTGTGGTGAGGACGCCAGGGTTCTGCATTCAACTATCCAGACAGTGGGAACATAAAATCTTCTGTTTATTTGCTATTAAGCTAAGATAGTAAGTATATAAATAAAAGGAAGGGAAAATATTTAAAATACAAATAAATTATAAGTGAATTAAACAGAATCCTGGTAGAAATATATGACACAGATCCGCAGAAACCGGAGAATTACAAATATAAAGGTTAATGCACAATGTTTAAAAAAGTGATATGTATCCACAGTCATGTGTGAAGTCTTCCAAAGCCTTTATTGTCACCAATCACTGAGAAAAAATCTAATCTGTACCCAAAATTAGATAATTTTTGGAAATATTTGCTGAATTGTCCTCTTTTGAATATGCCATTTGTTTATTCTTGGGAATTTCTATGCTGTGCCACTTATCTGCACTTCCTCTCAAGTTCTTCCAACCAGCTCTCTCTCCCTTATTCTGTGTTGTCTGATCTGATGCTCATTTGGATCATTTTGTTATTTCTCAAATGCAGTCAAATATATTCTGAATGCACATGTTTGCACCTCCATGGACTAAGAAACTTGTCGGAAAAGAACCTACAGTAACCAGGGCCGTGTCCTGGAACCACAGCACCCTGGATCAGAGCTGGGTGTGCGACCAGAGACAGTGACCTGGTGGCTGCGGACATTTAATAGCTGGGCTCCCAGGGCTCTGGGCCATGGTGTGTGCGAGCCCTGCGACCAGCAGGGGGCACTGCGGGGCTGCCCTTTTGAGCTACACAGCTGCTCAGTGATGATGATTCACTCAGAGCAGCCTGGGCCTAGGGCTGGTGCTTATGTTCCCTGATGGGCAATCAGCTGCTGTGTCCTCTGTGGCCTGGCACAGTCCCTGAGCCACCCATGTGTGGCAGCAGGTGCTTCCTCCCAAGGCTCTCCCAAGGGGTGAAGGAAACATCCCCACTCCTCAAGTGAGGGTTGTGAGCTGGGCTGCAGCATCAGGTATCAGGGAGGGCTGGGAAGTCCCTGGATGGAAACTCATTTGCATGCACATCCCCTCCCTTGGCAGAAGGTAGGGAAAAAAAGGAGGCCTGGGGCAGCCCAGCCCTATGTGGGGTTCAGAGGCTGTGAGCACCATGGCCTGGATGCCTCTCCTCCTCATGATCCTCTCTCACTGCACAGGTGAGGATCCTTAGGGCCCTACTTTTCCTCCTGGCTCTAGACCCCAGCATCACCCTCTCTGCATCTTTCCCACTTCCAGGATCCTGGGCCCAGTCTGAGCTGACTCAGCCGTCTTCAGTGTCTGGGGCAATGGGCCAGAGCATCGTGATCACCTGTGCTGGAAGCAGCTCCAACATCAGGGGTTATAATGTGCAATGGTACCAACAGCTCCCAGGAACAACCCCCAAACTCCTGATACATGATAACAGCAATAGACCCTCAGGGGTCCCTGATCGATTCTCAGGCTCCAAATCTGGCACCTTGGGCTCGCTGACCATCACTGGGCTACAGCCTGAGGACGAGGCTGAGTACCACTGCCAGTCACAAAGCATCAGGTGGGGTGGCACACTGTGCTCCAGGACTGTGGGGAAGTGAGGCAGTAACCCCTTGGAGGGGATTTATTCTGTACACCCTCTAACAGCACAGCTGCTCCCTGTTTGTTTGGTCAAAAATTGCAGTGTGAGGGCCTCCCTGGTGGCGCAGCGGTTGAGCGCTGGGTTGCGACGCTGCCTGCAGCCTCTGCAGTGCCAGTTCGATCCCTGGCTGCTCCCCGGCCACTGGAGGAGAGTCCCACATGGTGCACAGACCTCTCCTGCTGCCCGCTGCCCCCTCAGCAGTGTACTTCGGTCCTTCTGCCTGCGCTGCTCCCCGCTCTGGCTCTGGTGAATTCTCTCACCCTCCCGTGCTTCTGATTGTACCCAGTGCTTGTATAAATAAATGAATAAATCTTTAAAAAAAAAAATTGCAGTGTGAGACCCAGTGAATTTGGTAAAATCAAGTCCTCATCCTCACAAAAGCTGACCAGACAGCTTGTCTTTGGTGATAACAAATTGTCTGATTGTTCAAATTGAGCACAGATTAGTGTTTTTATTTTATATTTATTTTTTTTTAATTTTATGCCTTTTTTACATCATTTTTCAATTTTGTACAATATATACCTTTTCATCTTGGTTATATTCCCCATACAATTCCCACCCCTCTTATTTTGATCCTAATCCCTCCTCCTCTTCCTCCCTGCCCCCCCACCCCCACCCCCGTGGTTTGTTTCTGGTTTATAGTTGCTTATTGATTTTGATTTTATTATAATTAGTCTTTTTCCTGGTCTCTTATTTAGGTTTCCTAAATTCCCGCTATGATTGAGACCATCTGGTCTTTCTGGCTTATTTCGCTGAGCATGATCCCTTCCAGCGCCATCCATGTTGCTGCAAATTGCATGTGTTTATCTTTTTTGAATGCTGAGAACAGTCCATGGTGTATATGTACCACATCTTCCTGATCCAGTCCTCTGTTTTGGGGCATTTGGGTTGTTTCCAAAGCTTAGCTATTGTAAACAGTGCTGCTGTAAACATAGGGGTGCAGGTGCCCTTTTGAATTAATGATTCTGTGTCCTGGGTAAATACCTAGGAGTGGAATTGCTGGATCACATGGAAGCTGCATCTTTAGCAGGTTGAGGAATCTCCACACAGCTTTCCATAGTTGTTGGGCGGGTTTTGAGCACAAATTCTTTTTATTTATTTAGTTAGTTAGTTAGTTATTTTTAAAGAGGCAGGTATTTTATTTATTTATTTATTTGTTTGTTTGTTTATTTGTTTATACATGCACTGGGTACAGTCAGAAGCGCGGGAGGGTGAGAGAATTCACCAGAGCCAGAGCCGGGAGCAGAGCAGGCAGAAGGACCGAAGTACACTGCTGAGGGGAGCAGCGGGCGGCAGGAGAGGTCTGCGCACCATGTGGGACCCTCCTCCGGGGGCCGGGGAGCAGCTGGGGATCGAACTGGCGCCACAGAGGCCGCGGGGAGCTTCACAACCCAGCGCTCAACCGCTGTGCCACCAGGGAGGCCCATTGAGCAAGAATTCTTAATGGGGGATGGTTGACTTGGGGACAGTTCCTTGAGGGGTGAGTTGGTTGGCTGGAGCCCCCTTAACAGAATGGAAGGTTTAGGGCCTCCCCAGTGGCGCAGTGGTTGAGAGCTGGGTTGCGAAGCTGCCCACAGCCTCTGCAGCACCGGTTTGATCCCTGGCTGCTCCCCGGCCACCAGAGGAGGATCCCACATGGCGCGCAGACCTCTCCTGCCGCGCGCTGCTCCCCTCAGCAGTGTACTTCGGTCCTTCTGCCTGCTCTGCTCCCCGCTCTGGCTCTGGTGAATTCTCTCACCCTCCCGCGCTTCTGACTGTACCCAGTGCTTGTATAAACAAAACAAACAAACAAACAAATAAATAAATAAATAAACATGCCTCTATTTAAAAAAAAAAAAAAAACAGAATGGAAGGTTTAGCCAACAGCAATTCATTCGACCCCCTGCTGGAGTCTAGAGCCCAAAATCAGGTGTCGGCAGGTTTGGATTCTCCTGCTGTCTCTCTTCTGGATTTCAATGGCTGTGTCTCATGGTGCCCCCACATGGGCTTTTCTGTGGGTCTCACCCCTGGTTCTCTTCCTCTTCTTATAAAGTCACCTGCTCTTCTCGATGAGGGCGTCACCCTCATGACCATCTTTATCTGAATCACCTCCTTCCATGCCTCGTCGCAAATGCAGTGATACTAGGGTTCAGGGATCCACAGACCACACTGAGGGGACACAGTCATCGATATCAAAGGCTTCGGGCAGCACCAGGGACACAGAGTCCACCTGTGACATGGGGGAGCTGACTCTGAGATGGGGTGCTTCCACACACGTACTGAACACCCAGCATGTGCCAGATTTGGGTCTAGGGGATCAACACACAGTGTGGACAAGAGGGGCCCTTGCCCAGGCTCAGGGGGCTGACGCTGTCTGAGGGGACATACAGGACAAACAAGCAAATTGGTGTGTCCAGGCTGACTTCCCAGAGGGGATCATTTGTGTCTGGGCTCCCAGACATCACGCCCACACAACAACCCTCCACAGTGAGGGGTCCCTGATACTGAACCCATGCTTTCAGGATGCCTGAACCCCATCACTCTCCTCATCTCTGCTGATACTGTCCTGCGAGCCAGGAGGGGGTTCTCTGGTTTGGGTAACACAGGGCAAGTCTCCTTGGACCTGGGGGTAATTGCATAGTTGGGAGAATCTGGGTCTCATAGGAGATAACAATGATGGCTGTTTCACTGAATAGTGAGTCATCATTAGTTGATTAGTTAGCGCCTCATCATTAGTTCAGGTTGGGTCATGTGCCATGGACACCGGGGTGTGGGCAGGGACATGGGTCAGGCAGCAGCTCGGTTCCCTGTCCAGCTGATGTTCCTCCAGCTTTAGGCACTGTGGAGCGTGGATTATTGTGCGCCTCGACTATGCTGTGTCTTTGCCTAGATATTTCTTTGCTTTCACTAGTCTGTGCCTCTCGGTGTGCAGAAACAGGAAAAGTTTGAGATAGGGAACCTCTCAGGGCAAAAGTCCTGGTGGGAGGATCTATAATGCTGAAAACAGCAAGTGCAGAGACAGCAACAGGTGTTATGGCTAGAGTAGCAGCAACACTCAGACTTTCCATGACTCTCTCTCTGGGAATCCATTATCTGCTGAAAACAGCCGGCAGACTTCATGGCCAGATAGCAGAACCTGCTAGACCAACTTGAAAGGAAGGTAAATGAGAACAGAAACTAGAGTTCAGATGCTTTGATCATGGGAAAAAAATGGAGTCCCCCAGGCACGGCTCCTATTTTCTCCCCCCTAGCTTGTGCCAGACAATGATGCATCCCAAATGCACATGTCCACCAGGACACCCCACCACATACTCGCCCGCCTTCCATGAGCCTGCTCCTCGATAAGGGTGAGACTGCACTGTACAAGGCACCGCACGTCATGAGGGTCTGTCCCTCCAGGCCTGCTCTGCTCCGGGTGTGTGCCCCTCTAGGTCTCTCTCTCTCTCTCTCTCTACTTGGACTTTGAGTTGTCTTTCCCCCGTCTCGCTCTGCTCCCAATGCTGCTGCCCCTCAAGGCTCTTGAGGCCTTGCCTCATGGTGGCGACTATATCACACTACGGCATTGCCAAAGCTTATGGGAAACTTAATTATAATAACAGAACCCAATTGTGTGCGTACTGAAAACATTTAGGAAGTTCAGGGACCCAGTGGAGAGCAGATTATGGCAAAATCCACCATGAACCAAAACTTGAAAAAGACCTTTGGAAAAATCCATGCAGGAACACATTTGTGTCAGGGTTAGGTATTGTGCAGAGCCCTCTTTGGGTAAGAGTGGCTCCCAGAAGTGGGCTGGGGTTAAGCCCCTTTGCAATTGTCCTTTGGAGCACCATTCCAAACTTCAATTTTGAAGACTGTGTCAGACACAGAGCAATTATGTAGCATCAAACAGAGTGTAACACATAACCCAGGAGGTTTCAGCTGTAACTCATCACTCTATACACACTAGGATGTCTATGCCTCCCAGTGAACCATGGCCTCCTTTCAGATCTGGTGATCAGGACTTACTCAAGACCTGGTAGAATGGAGATGTTTCAGATAAATAGTACGGTCCTTATGAAGTTTTGCTAACTACTCACATTTCCTTAATACTTGCGGTCATAAAAACCTGGGGACATCACTCTAGGATGAAGAAACCCCCAGTCTTGTGAGCCCACTGAAGATCTAGATACTTAAGAAAAAGACATAAATTGCATTTTAAAATTTCAGTTTCTATGGCACCCCAAGATTAACTTCGTGGTGAACACTGGATCCTGAGACAATACACACTGTTATCAACTTTTCTTGGTAATCGCTGCAACCACACTCTTTTTCTCCTTCCAAAGTCTAGGTAAGGTGTCCAGGATAGCATCTGAAACCACATTTCCTCTGCTCACAACTCTCCCCAATTTGGGAATTTGGTTTTGATTCCATGGGAGGACATTTTTTATTTTGGCTTTAATCTTCAATTTTAAGTGAATCTTTTGTCTCTATGCTTTTGCAGGTAGATTTGGTGAACAGACTATTTCAATGAGAATAAAAATGCCTTTCCATCAGGCAGTGGTGAAAAGAATCTAACTTCAGAAAACTATGGTTTGTCCTCATAAGGATTCAGAGAGGAAGCTCTGTGTCTTTGCTGTCAAGAGCAAAAATGCAGTTACACAAGACATTTCATTTGGGTTAGATAAAAACCTAAGGGAGCTGTGTCCGTATGTACATGCCTGCATGTCTTTCCAGTCATGTCTAATTGTTCTGACCTCCAGAGGGTATCAAGACGGCGCCTATATTAATTATGAGCTCAAAAATACAGTGGGAACAGGTTTAGGTGTTTCCAGGTAGTGTGGTCGTGGATAATCTGTGGTTAAGGAAAACTAATTTGGAATTTAATAGCTTGGTTTGGAACATGTGTATATGTGAGAACTGGAAGTATGACTAAATTATCTAGATTTTGATTAGAATGTCACAGTGTGATCTTCTGGATGTTGAGATTGAGCAGAGCCAAAAAGAAAAGCTCCTGCTGCCAGGGTTCCAGAGGCCACCCATTAGAGGAGGGAAACTTACCTCCACTGGAACTCCTGAGATCCCAGAGAGAAAAGCCTTGGGAGCCTAGAGAAGATGAAATCTCCCTAAAGGTCTGATGACACCACCCTGAGGCCTCGCTCCCAAAGCCAGCGCAGGCTGAGTGTTGAGAGCTCAATGCAAGTTACGGAAAGTTCCAAGAGAATCGTTAGAAATTCTGCTTGATTATTCTGTCCTATCCACTCATGTAAAAGTAAATCAAATGGATTGGAATTAGGTTCAGTTTACTTTTTGTACTAATTGATAGAATTTGGATAGAGGTAGAGAGAAAAGAGTTTCAACAGTAGCTTCTACTAAACATTTTTGAGAGTTTTTTTTCCATTGGACTTGGAATACTTGACTATTTTCTAGTAATGGAGGACTTAATTCCATGTAGTAAGGATTCATTACACAGGATGCCCTTTAAAAATGACTTCCCTATCTATTTAAATTTTCTCTCTTGCCCGCATTGTGTAAGGACCGGAGGCCAGATCAAGTGCATATATTCTCCCAGTTGGTGGGGTTTCTCTTTGTTTTGGTTATTGTCTCTTTTGCTGGGTGGAAGCTCTTCAATTTGATGTAGTCCCAGCTGTTTATCTTTGCCTTCACTATCACTGCTTTCGGTGATGATTTTTTAAAGATACTACTGAGGGACCTCCCCTGGTGGTGAAGTGGTTGAGCACTCAGCTGCGAAGCAGCCCGCAGCCTCTGCAGCACTGGTTAGATCCCAGCTGCCTGCGAGAGGCCCACATGGCAGGCAGACCTCTCCTTCCCCCCATGCTCCCCTCAGCAGTGTACTTCGTCGGTCTGCCTGCTCTGCTCCCCGCTCTGGCTCTGGTGAATTCGCTCACCCTCCCAGGCTTCTGACTGTACCCAGTGCTTGTATAAATAAATAAATAAATCTTTAACAAATAAAATAAAATGAAGATACTACTGAGGTGTGGTGTTTTGCCTATATTTCCTTCTATGTAATTTATGGCTTCAGGTCTTATGTCTAGTTCTTTAATCTATTTTGAGTTGGTTTTGTGCATGGTGTGAGGTAGTAGTCAAGCTTCATTCTTTTGCATGTAGCCACCCAGTTTTCCCAGCATCATTAATTTTGTTAACCCATGCAATGCAATATTATATAGCAATTCAAAATGATATATAGGCACATAGGTATTGCTTCTGAATGATGTTGGAAATGTGAATGAGGAAAGCAAAGTGCAAAATACTGGTATATTAAGAAATATTTGTGCATATGAAGAAAAAAAGTCTTAAACAATGTTTATATTTCTGTGGTAGGACGAAGGATGATTAAAAATTTTTTCTGTCAAAAATTTAAAAAAAACAAAAGGCTTGAAGACCCTATTCCGGGAGAGGCGCGCGGGCTTATGGGAAACGTCCCGTGAGCATTTTGGCGCCAGCCCCGGAGCCGCTGAGGCCTTCTGCGCATGTGCGCTGTGGTTCCTGGGCGCAGGGTTCAGGGGCCGCAGGGCCTGCGGAGAAGGTTCTGGAGCTTCTGCGGCTGGAGGCCCAGGCCAGGGCACGGGCGAGGAGCGCGCTGGGGCGGGCGGCCGGGAAGCCCCGCCGGGAGGGCGGGTGGAGGAGGACGCGGCTTTGCTCCTGGCCCCCGGACTCCTGCCCCGTCTCACCAGGGGGAGAGGCGGCGCGGCCGGCGCGGGGACCACCGACGCCTCATTGCTGGTCTCCGAGGGGGAGGGTCGTGCAGGCTCCGGATGGGCCGGACAAAACTGACCCGACACAGCCCAGGTGAGCGCTTCTCTCTCCCCAGGACGTCGTTTGCCGCTGCGGAGTTCGCTGAATCCACCGCCCTCTGTGGCCAGCGGCCAGCGGCCATTTTCACGGGAAACAGACTGGGGAGGCGCCAGGATCACCCCAAGTGCTCGCGCTCTGCCCGCGGGCAGGTGGGCCTGAGCCGCCGCGGCCCTTGGCGGCCTCCTGGCCTGAGCCTGCAACAGAAGTGGACGAGGCATTAGGTTGGGGGATCTTCTTTCTAAAGACCCTGCGGGCATGGCGCATAAACAGGCTGGACTGCACCCCACGAGCCCCTCCTGCCCTGCCTGTGCCCTCAGAAGCACGCTTTGCGTTTACAGAAGGCCCAGCTTATTATGGTCAAGGTGACAGGACGATCCGAGAGCTTCAGATCTTGGTTGAAGATTTTAACTAAAAAGATTTTAAACATAGACGTTTAATCAATAGTTTGCGTGCTTGCAAAGAGAGCAGTCTTAAGACGCACCTAGCGGCTCACTTTAGAGAAGTCTCAAGGAATTAGCTGAGGAAAACAGCTAGACAAATTGACAACCATTCAGGAAAAGCTTAACCTGTTTGAGGCTGTAGATCTGAAAGGAATGTGGCCTGTAGGTAGGTCTGGTAGTAAGGGGGTCAAAGACATTTGCATCACAATGGTTAAACACTATTGGACTTGAGAGAAAAATAGCAAATGTGGGATGGTGGCAACAGTTGGTAAATACTCCGGATTTATGTGCCTTGGAAGATGGGTTTTAAAAGTAGTCCAGCTTTCTCGGAACAGAGCAGCTCTTGTGAGGTGAGAAGTGGAGCCCAGGGGCCGGAATCCCCCCTAGGACAGCCAGTTGCCTGAGCCTTAGTAGAGAGCCAGGGCCTTGCTGGAAGGAGCAAAGACTCACCTGCTCAGCCAGAAACACCTGGGACCTTCCTGCTAGAACCTCTGTCATATCCAGTGAGGGCGAAACTGTGAACCAACTCTCAGGAGCCCTGTGAGCAATGGTTGGGAGAGGAGGCCAAGGCAAAAGGAAAAAAAAAAGAGACTCTCTTAGAGACTTGTGAAGGCATCAGGTGGAAGGAAGCTCACACAGGGGAGATAAAGGAAAGCTCCTCCTTTTTCTCTTCATTCTCTGCTCCTTGGAGATTCTGAGCTGCTTGCACACCATGGCAGGATTAGAGTCATGCTAACGCTCCCCATATCCTGGTCTTTCAGAATAATCAGAGGAGGTACTGCAATATAGGTCTTTAATTCTGACCTATTTCTTTGACTAAAAAGACAGGATGTGATGTGGTGGGCAGGAAAGGGGTGTAAAATGTTAGGTGCCTGCTTTCAGCCACATGTTTTATTGTGACAGAATCAACAGCAGACACTAAGTTTTTTCATAGCCTGGGCAGGTTTTTGAGATAAGTCAAAACCAAAACCAGATTTTTTTTTTTAATCAAAAGATAATTTACAGAACCTATAACCAAAAGTTTGATCATTAAAACACCCCATTCCTTTTTTTCAGGACCTTGTTGAGATTCTGTGTTTTATAACCGAGAACATAACCGTCCAAGAAAATTTTTTTTTCCTCAGCATCAGTTGTACTGAAAACATTTTGTTCCAATCCTGGATTTTTCCTAATTTGCTTAGTTGCTCATTGGGTTGTATACTTTTTTTTTTTTTCTATGTTAAAGGAGAACATGTACTGTTAACAAATCAGTAGAAATGCTTTTTTTTTTTTTTTAAATATTTATTTATTATTGGGCCTCCCCTGGTGGCACAGTCAGAAGCATGGAGGGTGAGAGAATTCACCAGAGCCAGAGCGGGGAGCAGAACAGGTAGACTGACAAAGTACACTGCTGAGGGGAGCAGCGGGCATGGCAGGAGAGGTCTGTGGCACCATGTGGCACCCTCGCTGGCCAGCCGGGGATCGAACCGGAGCTGCAGAGGCTTCGGGCAGCTTCGCAGCCCAGCGCTCAACCACTGAGCCACCGGGGAGGCCCAGAAATGCTTTTACATTTAAAAAGTAGTGTATCCAAGCACTATATAACAATCCAAAGTTGTGCATGGACATGTGGGTCCCTCTCAATTCTGCCCCTTTTGAAGGCCTCTTCCTTCAGAGTTGTTTTGCTAATGCCTATGTGGAGTGTTCTCTCATGCTCTTCACTTCTTTCTCAGCTGTACCCTCACAGACCCTTGGCCCTTCCAGGACCAGAAAAAACGATCACATACCAGGTGAGTTGTTTATTTATTCACAGTTTTGCTTAGCATGGTTATGTGAGATTTATAAGATATCTGCAATTCATAGTAAGGAGTAGAAACAAGTAACAGTTAACATCAGGGTAAGTGTAAGTCAGAACTCAGCAAATTACAGTTCCTGGGCCAACTTTAGCCTGCTGCCTTTCCCCCTCCCCTCCCCCCCATGGGCAACAAACTAAATAATTTTAGATGCTTGAGAACCAAAAGGAATGTTTTATGATGTGAAAATTATACAATAACAAAGTTTTATTGGGACACGCCATGCTCAATTTTTTATGACTGTGACTGCTCTTGCATTTCGAGGCAGATTTGATTGGTGTGACAGACTGTTCAACTCAAAAGCCTAAATTTACTGTGTGGCCACTTACCATATATTCGGGCAGAATGCCATGTAGGTCAGTGCAGGTCTCCCAACTTACTGAGTTGTGAACATAAAAACATTTCTTGGTGGGCTCCGTTAGGTGACTTTGTGAACCTTCCAATGATGATTATGCAGTTACCTCAAGAAGTGATAGAAGTAAAGTGACCAATTCTTGTTTAATCCAGGGGAAATGTAAAGAGATGTCAAAAGTATGTGATGACGTGATTCAAATGAAGTGTGCCGACATAAGGACTCATGGTTGTTTAAAGAAGGGGTGAGGCTGTGTAGGCCCCAGGTGATCTAGGGTGGTGAATAGGGGGAGGTAGGCTCTGCCCTGGGAAATGGGCAGAATCTGAAGCTTTGCAGAGTCTGACAAAAGATTCCACTTGTAAAAATTGTGGTCAAGGCCTCCCCGGTGGCGCAGCCATTGAGCACTGGGTGGCGAAACAGCCCGCAGCCTCTGCAACACCGGTTCGATCCCCGGATGCTCCATGGCCACCGGAGGAGGGTCTCACATGGCACGCAGGCCTCTCCTGCCACCCGCTGCTCTTCTCAGCAGTGTACTTCGGTCCTTCTGCCTGCTCTGCTCCCCACTCTGGCTCTGGTGAATTCTCTCACCCTCCCGCGCTTCTGACTGTACCCAGTGCTTGTATGTATAAATAAATAAACAAATCTTTAAAAAAAAAATTGTGGTTAAATACATATTAACATGAATGCACATTTTAACCATTTTAAAGTGTGGCATTCAGTGACACTGAAAACATTTCCAGTGTTGTGCAACTGTAACCATAGTTTATCTGAAGGTAATCTTATTGATGACCTCTTTTTTTTTATTTTTATTTATTTATTTATTTTTAAATAATAAATTTTATTTTTATATTCCCCATGCATTTGCAACCCCCCCATTCTGACCCCAATCCCTCCCCTCCCTCTCCCCCATTCCCCAAAAACTGTCTCTGGTTCATAGTTTTTTGTTGATTTTGATTTTCACTTTCTTATAGTTATTCATTTTCCTGGTCCCTTATTTAAGTTCTCTAGATTCCTGCTATGAGTAGACCATCCGGTATTTTTCTTTTTCTTTCTGGCTTATTTCACTGAGTATGATCCCTTCCAGTGCCATTCATGTTGCTGCAAATTGCATGTGTTTATCTTTTTTGAATGCTGAGTAATATTCCATGGTATATATGTACCACATCTTCTTGATCCAGTCATCTATTTTTGGGTATTTGGGCTGTTTCCAAAGCTTAGCTATTGTAAATTGTGCTGCTATAAACATAGGGGTGCAGGTGTTCTTTGGAATTGATGTTTCTGTGTCCTTTGGGTAAATACCTAGGAGTGATTGTTGCTGGATCATATGGAAGCTCTATGTTTAGTAGGTCCAGAAATCTCCACACAGCTCTCCATAGTGGTTGGACCAGTTTGCACTCCCACCAACAGTGCAGAGAGTTCCCTTTTCTCCACACCCTCGCCAACATTTGTTGTTGCTAGTTTTTTTAATATGTGCCATTCTCACTGGATAATTTTCTTTGTTGTTGTTGAGTTTCATCACCTCTTTGTAGATTTTTGTGATCAGTCCTTTACCATTAGTGTTGTGTGCAAAAATGTTCTCCCAGTCAGTGGGGTTTCACTTTGTTTTGGTTATTGTCTCTTTTGCTGTGCAGAAGCTATTTAATTTGATGTAGTCCCTGCTCTTTATCTTTACCTTCACTATCACTGCTTTGAGTGATGTGTCTGCAAAGATGTCTTTGATGTGCATGTCATGTAGTGTTTCGCCTATATTTTCTTCTATGTATTTTATGGATTCATAAAATAGTTCTTTAATTCATTTTAAATTGGTTTAAGTTGGTTTTTGTGCACAGTGTGAGGTAGTGATCAAGCTTCATTCTTTTGCATGTAGCAACCCAGTTTTCCCAGCACCATTTATTGAACAAACTTTCTTTGCTCCAATGCATAGTCTTTGCTCCTTTGTCAAAGATTATTGACCATAAATCTGTGGGTTTATTTCTAGATTTTCTATTCAATTCCATTGGTCTGTATTTCTGTTCTTGTTCCAATACCATGCAGTTTTGATGATTATGGCTTTTTAGTATAGTTTGAAGTCTGGGAGTGTGATGCCTCCATTCCCTTCTTTTTTCTTCAGGAGGGCTTTGGCTATTCAGGGTTTTTTGTGATTCCATATGAATTTCATCAATAATTGTTCTAATTCTTTGAAGAATGACATTTAGATTTTGATTGGAATAGCATTGAATCTGTATATTGCTTTTGGTAGGATGGCCATTTTAATAACGTTTATTCTTCCAATCCATGAGCAGGGGATGTCTTTCCATTTCTTTGTGTCTTCTTCTATTTCTTTTAACAGTGTTTTATAGTTTTCTTTGTATAGGTCCTTTACCTCTTTTGTTAGATTTATTCCCATGTATTTAATTTTTTTTGTTTCAATAATAAAAGGGATGCTTTTTTTTAATTTCTTCTTCAGATTTATTGTTTGTGGATAGGAAGGCTACTGACTTTTGCGTGTTGATTTTGTATCCTGTCACTTTACTGAACTGATTGATGAGTTGAATTTGTTTTTCTGTGGAGTTTTTGGGGTTCTCTATGTATATTATCATATCATCTGCAAATAGTGATAGTTTGACTTCTTCTTTTCCTATTTGGATTCCTTGGATGTCTTTCTCTTGTCTTATTGCTCTGGCTAGGACTTCCAGTATTATATTGAAAAGCAGTGGTGAGAGTGGACATCCTTGTCTTGTTCCAGATCTTAATGGAATTGCTTTCAGCTTTTCACCATTGAGAATGATACTGGCTGTTTGCTTGTCATAGATGGCCTTTATGATGTTGAGGTATGTTCCTTGTATCCCAAGAATTTCAAGCGCTTTTATCATGAATGGGTGTTGTACTTTGTCGAAAGCTTTCTCAGCATCTATTGATATTATCATATGGTTTTTATATTTCTTTTTGTTGATGTGTTGGATAGGTTGATTGCTTTTTGGATGTTGAACCATCCTTGTGTCCCTGGAATGAATCCTACTTGGTCGTGGTGAATTATCTTATGGGTACATTGTTGGATTCTGATAGCTAAAATTTTATTGAGGATTTTTGCATCAGTGTTCATTAGGGAGATTGGCCTGTAGTTTTCCTTTTTTGTGTTGTCCTTGTTCGGTTTTGGTATTAGTGTAATGTTGGCTTCATAGAACGTGTTTGGTATTGTCCCTTTCTTCTCAATTTCTTGGAAGAGTTTGTGAAGGATAGGCACTAATTTGTCTCTGAATGTTTGGTAGAATTCATTTGTAAATCCATTAGGTCCTGGGCTTTTGTTTTTGGGGAGGTTTTTGATTACCATTTCAATTTCGCTGCTTGTAATTGGTCTATTTAGGTGTTCTACTTCTTCTTTATCTAGCTTTGGGTGATTGTAGAATTGTAAGAATTTGTCCATCACCTCTACATTGTTGAACTTGTTTCCATATAACTGTTCATAGTAGTTACTGATTATTCTTTTGATTTCTGCTGTGTCCGTTGTGATTTCTCCTCTTTCATTTATGATCCTGTTTATTTGTGCTTACTCCATTTTTTCCTTTGTGAGCCTGGCTAGGGGTTTGTCTATTTTATTGATTTTTTTCGAAGAACCAGTTCTTGGTTTCATTGATCTTTTGGATTGTTTTTTTAGTTTCGATTTCATTTATTTCTGCTTTGGTTTTTATTATTTCTTTTCTTCTACTGGTTTTGGGGTTTTTTTTTGTTGTTGTTGTTCTTTTTCTAGATCTTTGAGCTTCAAGATTAGGTTGTTTCTTTGAGTTCTTTCTTGTTTCTTGATGTGAGCTTCTATTGCTATATATTTTCCTCTTATTACTGCTTTTGCTGCATCCCATACATTTAGGATATTGGTGTCCTCCTTGTCGTCGATTCAAAGAATTTTTAAATTTCTTCTTTGATCTCCTCATTAGTCCAGTGGTCTTCCAGTAGTGTGGTTTTTTATCTCCATGAGGTAGGAAAGTTCCTTGCCTTCTTTTTATGGTTTATTTCTAGTTTGATGCCTTCATGGTCAGAAAAGATGGTTGGTATGATTTCAGTCTTGGTGTATCTGTTGATGTTTGTCTTGTGCCCCAGTATGTGATCAATCCTGGAGAATGATCCTTGTGCGCTTGAGAAAAATGTGTACTCCGTTTTTTTGGGGTTTAGTGTTCTATAGATGTCTGTTAAGCACAAATGCTCTAGGTCCTTATTTAGAGCTTTAGTTTCTTTACTTATTTTTTGTCTTGTTGATCTATCCATTGTTGATGGTAGTGTGTTGAAGTCTCCCACTATGTATGTGTTTTCTCTGATGTCTATTTTCAGAGATGACAACAGTTGTCTGGTATATTTTGGTGCTCCTTCGTTTGGTGAGTATATGTTAATGAGTGTTATTTCTTCTTGAAGTATTGTCCCCTTGATCATAATGTAGTGACCGTTGGGGTCACTTTTTATTTTTTTGAGTTTGAAATCTGTTTTATCTGATATAAGGATAGCTGTTCCTGCTTTCTTTTTTGGTCCATTTGCTTGTAGGAATGCTTTCCATCCTTTAACTTTGAGTCTATTTTTATCTTTTGTAGCTAAATGTGTTTCCTGGAGACAGCAAAAGGTTGGGTTTTGTTTCTTAATCCAGCCTGCGACTCTGTGTCTTTTTATTGAAGAGTTTAGTCCGTTTACATTTAGAGTTAATATTGATATGTTAGCATCTGTATTTGCCATTGTGTTAGTTTTTCCTTTGATTTTATTTATTTATTCTTTTAATAACTTTTTTTTTTTTGGCCTTCTTTCGTTGTTATTCCTCCCTCTGAGGTTCTGTCTTTTGGACTCCTTGTAGTATTTTTTGGAGTGGGGGTTTAGTCGTAACGATATTCCAGAGTTTCTGTTTATCTGGGAAGGTGCTTATTCTTTCTTCATAGAGGAAGGAGAGCTTTGCGGGATAGAGTATTCTTGGTTGGCATCTGTTTTCTTGGAGTCTGTTGACTATGTCCCTCCACTCTCTTCTTGCCCGCAGTATTTCTTCAGAGAAGTCTGATGTCAGCCTGATTGGTTTTCCTTTGAATGTTATCTGTTTCTTCCCTCTTGTCAGCTTCATTATTTTTTCTTTGTCCTGGATTCTTGGGAGCTTTCCTATTATGTGTCTTGCTGTATTTTTCCTTTCGTCGTGGAAGTTTAGTGTTCTTCCTGCTTCTTGTATATCAATTTTCAGCTCCTTCTTCACATTTGGGAAGTTCTCTTCAATTATCTCTTTGAATATTTCTCTGTTCCTACATCTTTCTCCTCTCCTTTTGGTATTCCTATAACTCTTATATTTCCTTTTCTCATGGAGTCATATAGTTCCCAAAGTCTTTCTTTGTTCTTTTTCCTTCTTACTTCTCTTTCCTTTTTGTTTTGGTTCTTTTTATTTCTGTGTCTTCAAGAGTACTTATTCATTCTTCCATTTCATCTATTCTGCTTTCATTGCTTTTCCCAGAGTCCTTTAGTTCCTCTATTAATTCTTTGATCTCCTGCGTTTCTTTTGCTTCCCTCTTTAGGGACTCAATTTCATTCTTCTGACCATTGTTTTCCCTCTTTAGGGACTCAATTTCCTTCTTCTGATTATTGTTTTCCCTTATGAGTTCTGTCATTTTTTTAATCACGGCAATTTTAAATTCTCTTTCTGGAAGGTTCAGAGTTCTTCCAAGTTACTGTCATTGCATTCTGGGGGGTGGTTTTCTTTTCGTGGTGTGCTTTTTTCCTGAGGAGTTGTTAGGTTCCGTGTGGTTCTTCTACTCCCTACTGTCTGTTTTCTAATTTGTCGTATGCATTGGGACACTGTGTTGCTGGGACTGGCCGGCATCTTGGGTGAGCTTCTCTGCTCCCCTCTGGCTCTTCCAGGAGCCATCTGTCGGATTCAAGCAGTGTTCACTGAAGAAAGGTCCGTGTTCTAAAATGCCGATGTGGGGACACACTCCCCTGTGCACTTGCTCTGCTCCGGTGGTGGGTTCCCGCCCCCCCTCTGTGTTTGGACTGCAGGCCAGAAGGGGCCTGGCGTGGGCGAGCTTCCCCTCTCACCTCTGGCTCCTGAGGGAGCCTTCTGCAGGCAGTCTTTACTGAAGAAATGTCCCTGTTCTAAAGTGGCGATGCGAGATGCACTCCCTGCGCATCCGGTCTCAGGCACACTCTTCTGTGCGCCAGGTCTTCCAGGCTGTGGGTGCCCGCTCCCCCTGTGGGCTCAGACTGCTGGTCTGAATGGACCTGGGGTGGGCTAACTTCCCAGCTGACCATGCTGCTTTCAAGCTGATTTTTCTGAAGAAAGGTGTTAGTGACTTTTTTTCTGGTCACTAGGTGGCGCCAGAGATCTCTCCTATTGTTCTTGGGGAGCTGCCTTTTTCACCCAGTGGGACAGGGAACAGAGTGGGAATGGTAGGGAGAACCTCAACGGCTTTGGGGTGCTGTGTCTGCCTTGTGCCCCACTGACGTGGAGGACCCACGTCCCGAATTTCGTGCCCTGGGTCTCACTTCCAAAGCCCTCAGTTCCAGGACGCGGGCTGTAGCCCAGTTCAGTGGCTGCAGCAATGGCGCCTTTTGCACCCCGCTCCCGTGTCTGGGCGCCTGGTTCCTGATTACTCAGTGAGGGACTTTCATCTCAGTGAGGGCCCCCGCGCGTCTCCCCGCAAGCCTAGGTCGCAGGCCCGGGGACCTGGGCAGCCTCGATCTCGATCCTCATTTGCTTTTCCAGCGCACGGGTTTTCCGCGCAAGCTTATGGGCTGGCTGAGGGGCTGTGTGCGGGTCTCCAGAGTCTCTTTGTTCTCTAATGGCGCCCGGAGCCATCACCGCCCCGGCAAATCCTGCAAGGTTCTCCACAGCTCCAGTTCACGGGGTGTGGTGGCTGAAATAGTTCCTTTCCACTCCCAGTCCCGCTTGCTGCGTAGTTTGTTCTTGTTGGTCGTTTTAGTTTGTTTTTTTCCTCCTTTCTGTTGGTCAGAGAGTGCAGACTCTGTGGGTGGGGGAGGGGAGCAGGGTTCTGCGCTTTCCTCCCTTCTAGTCCTCTTTTATGGCAACTTTCTTCGTTGGGTAGTTTACTGGAGTTGTCCGTTTATCTTCAGTGTCCCAGTTCTCACTGGGACCTGCCGCTTTTCCTCCCTATTAACTTTTTTTTAATGGGAGATCTTACTCACAGGGTCTCCTCGCTGCCATGTTGCTCCACCCTCACGCTTATTGATGACCTCTTAAAGGTGATGATTTGCTTCTTTCTTTCTACTTTTAAAATTTGCTCTTTGTCTTTTTTTTTTAATATTTTTTTAAAAGATTTATTTATTTATTTATACAAGCACTGGGTACAGTCAGAAGTTGGGGAGGGTGACAGAATTCACCAGAGCCAGAGCGGGGAGCAGGACAGGCAGATGGATGAAATACCCTGCTGAGGAGAACAGCAGGGAGCAGGAGAGGTCTGCGCACCATGTGGGACCCTCACCGGGCAGCTGGGGATCGAACTGGTGCTGCAGAGGCTGTGGGCAGCTTCGCAACCCAGTGCTCAACTGCTGCGCCACCGGGGAGGCCCTGCTCTTTTTCTTTTGAAAGTTTGATTATAATGTATGTTGGTGTGGGTTTCTCTGTACATGTTATTTGATTGGAGTTTGTTGGACTGCTCATATTTCTGCTCACAGTTTCTGCATGCTCACATTCATGTATTTCATCAAAAATTTGAAGGATTCACTAGAATATTATTTCTTCGAATATCATTTGTTACTTGAATTTCTTCAAATATTCTCTATACCCCTTTCTCTCTCCTCCTTCTTGGTTTTCCTCCTCTAATGGTTATTTTGTTTTGTTCATTTGTGTCTCACAGGTTCATTTGGTTCTGTTCACTTTTTTTTAAAAAGATTTATTTATACATAGAAGAACCGGGGTGCAGGCCAGGTGTGCGGGAGAGTGAGAGGATTCACCAGAGTTAAGAGTGGGGAACAGAACAGGCAGATTGACTGAAATACACTGCTTAGGGGAGCAGTGGGGGAGGCAGGTGAGGTCTGCTGCACCATGTGGGTATCTCCCCGGCAGGCCAGGATGGAACCCGCACTACAGAGGCTGTGGACAGCTTCATAGCGCTGTGCTCAAACACCTGTGCCACCAGGGAGGCCCTGTTTACTTTTCTTCAGTCTTTTTTTCTTTCTTCTCCTAAGCCTCAAAAGTTATTTATTGTTGATATAAAAATCTGCCTGGTTGTGTGTGTTGGTTTGGTTCTTCATGACTTTGATGAATTAATTTATTAGATCTGTAGCCTTTTTATTTTGGTGACTCTTTAGAATGTTCTTTGTACATTGGATAACATATGCAAAAATATTTCTGCCTTTTATTTTTGAGTTCCCGGTCTCTCGCATTAAGTTTCCAGTTTGTTGTAAAATTCTGTTTCTCCTTTCAAATGTATCAGTGTTTGTGGTATATGAGTTGGTTCTCTCTTCTTTAGCCCTTACATATTTATGATTGATCTAGTTCCTTCATGAATTGCCAGTGTATAATGTCTTTCTTCAGCTCATGGAATAGTTTTTCACTCACAGTGTACTTTTTTCCTGACATTAGTATAATTGTCCAGTACTCTTTTGGTTACTATTTGCATAGATATGTTTTTTTCATTCTTTTACTTTTCACTTTCTATAACTTTGAGTCCAAAAATATTCTCTTATAGACAGCACATACTTGGATCATATTTTTGTTTGTTATTATCCATTCTGACCATCGCTGTGTTTTGATTCCGGTGAGTTTAATCCATTTACATTTAAAGTAATTGTTCATATTTAAGTTTTCAAGATTCCTGCTATGAGTGAGACCATCCTGTATTTTTCTTTTTCTTTCTGGCTTATTTCGCTGAGCATGATCCCTTCCAGCGCCATCCATGTTGCTGCAAATTGCATGTGTTTATCTTTTTTGAATGCTGAGTAATGGGACCAGGAAAAAGAATAACTATAAGAAAGAAAATATCAAAATCTACAAACAACTATGAGCCAGAGACACTCTATAGGGGGTGGGGGGCAGGGAAAGGAGGGCTTGGGGTCAAAATAAGGGGGTTGTAATATTATGGGGAATATAAAAATAAAATTTAAATAAAATAATTATAACTATTTAAAAAACTCAAAAAAATAAATTAAATACTAGTATTTAAACTAGTATTTAAATTAAAACTAGTATTTAAATTAAAAAAGTCAGAAAAAGAAAAAAAAATTATTCATAAATGCTGACTTCTGCAATTGTGCTATTTCTTTTCTGTATGCATTATACCAGTATTGTCCCTAAAATTTTTCATTTGTGCTTTCTTTTCTTTTCAGTTGATTTGTTTGTGCACTGATTTGATTCACTTTTCATTTCCTTTTGTGTACATATTTACATATTGGAGGCTGTCCAGGGGATTACTATTAACTATGAAATTTATAATAATCTAGTTTGAATTGAAATAACACAATTTCAATTGTATAAAAAGAACTTTACTCCTGACTCAGCACTCAGGAGGAGATGCACACCCCAGTCTGGGACATGTAGGACCCAGATCTTCAATGCAGGCCCCTAGCTGCACCCAGGAAGTGCATTCTGTGAGCCTCTAGTGGGCTCTGAGACTTGGGACGCTGATTGTGAAGGACCCACTAGACGGGGGACTGCTGTCAGCTACAAGGCAGTCATTCTCTATTTTTCTTAGCATGATTATATAAGAATTGTGAACAAAGACATCTGTGTTTTATCGTAAGTCAGAGAAAGCCAAAACAACCTTGCCTCGCATGCCATGTACTTGAGTTCATACACACCATGTGTGTGAGCCCTTGGGTTTATGGGACATGCCTGTCCTTGTGAGCCTCTGTTGCTAAGTTATGACTGAGGAGACTTCCAAGGATGAAGCACATTTGGGGCGTCCCTCCCAGGTGGTTATCTGCCCTGGTACACGTGAGTTTTCTCAGCGTTTGGGTGAGCCCTTTCCCTTGCCATCCGCAAGTTGCCTCTCGATCATCCTTTTGCAACACATTCCATTCAGTGCTAAGCCACTTGCATTTTGGGAGCAGACTCATGACCCAGCCTGGGCTTTGCAGGGCATTGCTCTACATAAGGGATCTTAAGCAGCCATCTGATAAGCAGTGTTGATTCCATGTCCAGTCTCTTACTCCTCAGGAGCAGACATGCACATTAGGCCAGGCCTTGCAGAGACTAGCTCTTCAATGCAGGTCCCCAGCCATACCCAGCAACCCACTCAGAACTCAGACATCAGCACCTGAGAAGAAGATGCACACCCAGCCTGGTCCATGCAGGGGCCAGCGCACTTTAATGTGAGTCCCTAACTGCACCAGAATAGTGCAGTCCACTAAGAACTCGACTACCCTTGCCTCTGGAGCAGATGCATGCTCCAGTCTGAACTGTGTAATTCTTTACTCATAACAGGGATCTCCAGCAAGCCCAGGCCTCCCAACCACCAGAAACAGGCCCAGAGCCACCACGACTGGGTGAAGTAAGGTCACAGAAATTCAGCCTCACAACCCAGTGCCCCCCACCACCCTTTCCAGAGACACCAAAACAAGGCCCAGATATGCTTTTGGGGAAGGCCCTATAAGATCCCAGTAGTTGTAGTCACCATCAAGCAAATGCCTATAACAGTGGGAGAGAAGGACTCATACACAATAAAATCACGAATTACAGCAGTGCCAAACCAAGCAAAAAATAGGGAGAAAGATGAATACAAATGACACAGCTCTTGTGGGAAGAGTACACCACAGAGAGAAAACAAAACCCTTGAGCCAAACCACAAAGACATAGAAAAGCTTTTTCACCTATCAAACATAGAATTCAAGATGGCCAGGGTTAAGAAAATTCAATAATTGGGATAATGCAAAAAAAAAAATTCAAAAAGATAAGAATGCTATATGAGGAGCACAATAAACAAGCAAGATTGAAACTTAGCCTTTAAAAGAAGATAATAGAGTTGCAGGAGGAAGCAAAAATTTTAGGAGAAAGCCATAGAAATAGAATAAATCAAATGGAAGCATGAATCAGTGATCTCAAAGATGATAAAGGGGTAAGAAGCAAGATAGAAAAAGAGAAACAAAGACACCAGACTGAATAAACACTTCGTGAATTATCTGACACCATGAGAAAAGTAAATGTAGGAATCATAGGAATCACAGGAGAAAAGAGAGAGAAGGGAACTGAGGATCTGTTTGGGGAAATAGTGGAGAAGAAATTCCCTAACTTGAAGAAAGGACTGAACATAAAAATAGAAGAAGCACGAAGATCACCAAGCCACCTCGCTAAAAGGGAAACTATAGCAAGATGTAGAATGGTAAAACTCGCAAGAGTCCAAGACTAAGAAAAAATAACATGCTGATGATGTGAAAGAAACAGATAACCTATAAAGGAACACCAATTAGGTTCACATTGTATTTTTCTGAGAACCACTAAGGGCAAGGAGAATGGAATGATATATTCAAATAATTCCAATTGAAAAAAAGCCAACCAAGAGTACTCTACTCTGCAAGATTCTCCTTTTTGTATGAGAGAAAGAGGTAAGGACCATCTCAAACAAAGAAAATCTTAGGGCGTTTGCATCCACTAAACACCCCCTCCCTCCAAAAAATATTAAAAGAAGCATTAGGATCTAAAATGAAGAGAGGAACAAACAAACAATTAAAGAAGAAATCAAAAGAACCACAAGCTCAGGACAAAATGGCAGTGATGGACTTTCACATATCAATAATCACTCTAAACGTTAATGGACTCAACAATATAAAGACACAGAGTACATAGTTGAATCAGGAATCAGAATTAAATTGCTGCTGTTTCCAGGAAACACATACATACCAAGGATAAGCATAGACTTAGAGTAAAGGAACAGAAAACAATCCTGACAACAAATGGCACCCAAAGGAAGGAAGGAAAAGCCATACTTATATTAGACACAATAGACTTCTAGCTTAAAAAAGTAAAAAGAGACAAGGATGTTCATTATATATTGATATAAGGAACCATACCAGAGGAGGACAAATACTCATCAATATGTACTCACTAAACAAAGGAGTGCTAAAATACATCAGACAACTATCAGATCTAAAAACAGGCATCAAAGAAAATACATATATGTTTGGAGATTGCAATACCCCACTCTCACCAAGGGGAAAATCAGTGTGACAGAAAGTAAATAAGGACACATTTGCCCTAAACAAAGAAATAGGCCAGATGGATCTAATAGACATTTACAGGGTACCTCACACCTACCCCGCCTCCTGAAGTGCCCATGGAACCTTCTCTAGGATTGACCACATGCAGGATCTCAAGTCAAATATCAACAAGTT
The DNA here is from genome assembly GCF_964194135.1 of Talpa europaea. Classification (NCBI taxonomy): domain Eukaryota; kingdom Metazoa; phylum Chordata; class Mammalia; order Eulipotyphla; family Talpidae; genus Talpa; species Talpa europaea. The sequence goes on along the minus strand of NC_140082.1, from coordinate 59,640,149 downwards.
GATGAAGATAGAAACCATACCAAGTGTCTTGTCTGACCGTAAAGGTACTGAGCTACAAATCAACTACAAAAGGAAAACAAGGAAATGTGTACTACATGGAGACTGAACAGTAGACTTCTGTATGATCACTGGGTTAATGAGGAAATCAGAATATACCTTGAGACAAATGATAACGAGGGCACAACCTTTCAGAACATATGGAACAGAGAAAAAGCAGTTCTAAGAAAGAAGTATATAGTAATACAGGCCCTCATTAAGAAACTAGAAAAAATGCAAACAACCAACCTTGTTTCCTCATCACAAGGAAGTAAAAGCTTGAGAAATGACTTTGTCAACGGTGGCTCAGCCCTGTTTCTGGTGGCCAGGAGGGCAGAGGGTTGCTGAAGATCCTGATGTAGAAGGAGGCCCTATCAGGCCCTGCTATAGAAGGAGGCCCTATGAGCTCTATGGGGTTTGAGTCTGCTCCTTAGGTGCTGATGGCTGAGCATTGTTGGCATTCACTTGGCAGGTGTGGCTGGAGGCCTGCAGTGAAAAGGAGAGCTGGTGCCAATGGGCTGAGCCCAAGAAGTTTGCCTTTTCCCCAGTACTTCCTGCCTGCTCTCTGCCACCTTGCAGTACCTATTTCTTGAGCTGCTGGTCCAGGCCATTCAAGCCACATTTCTGCAACAGAAGAATCACTGCACTCCTGCTACATCACCGGCAACCAGAGCTCTGTGGATCTTCTTGAGACCTTTGTCTTTGATGTTGCCATAACTAAGCTGCCTTGAATCAATACGGTTACTGAAGCTTTCCTTTGAGAATGGAGGAGGAGCCCCAGAAAGACGAGCCAAGAGAACCTCTTCATGGCACAGCCCAGGACTTCAGAGAGGCCTCCCCTCTTCCTGGGTGGTTTGCTGCCTCTAACACCCAAAACTGGCAGTGCTAGAGGAATCAACTACTGATTCAAGAGCCAGAGATCTCGCCACAACCCACCAGCAGCCAAGCTCCAGGAGGGTTTGGAAACTTTCACTTGGGATAGCCAGGGGTTGCGAAGCAATGCCAGTAAACAGCAATGTGTGAAAGTGTGTATGAGTTCTTTGCATATCTTGGATATCAGCTCAAGCTGCCCAGAGTGCATGTTTGAGACCATGGAGTTCATATCTCAGCCACAGCTTGCTTGTGGGCACTCCTGAATATTCTTGAAGCCATGTGGAGGTGGGTACTCGCATCTAACAGTTGGTAACAGCTTGATAGTGCTGAGACTTAGCCCCTGTGCCGCCAGGGAGGCACCCCTCCCCATCTAACAGTTGGGTAGCCACCTGTATGTGGCTGAAGAAGTGTTCACTTGAAGAAGTGTTCACTTAGCTCTTCTACCCATTTTTGTTTAGGGTTATTTATTTTCTTATGGTTAAGTTGCATGTATTCTTAGTATATCTTGGCTATATCTGCCCTTTGTCAAACAGATTATGAGCAAATATTTTCTCCAATCTTTTGTCTATATCATTTTATTGGATTATTAATCTTGTTTCATAGACGCTTTAAAAACTTTTGTCTTCTGTAGCTTTGAAAATATCTTCTTTTTTGCATCACTCTTTTATTTATTTCTTGCAACTTTTAATTTTTTTACTGACTTTTTTTTTTACTTTTTACATCACTGTTTATTTTTAAATAATATTTGCTTCCCCCCACCCCTTCTGGCGTAGTCCCCGTAGAGTTTCCTTCACCAGTGCACCCATGCACCATCACCACAGTCCCCTCCCTCCTGATCCCTCTACCTCCTCGTCCCCTGAAGTATGTCTCTGATTTACAATTGTCTGTTTTTGCTTTGTTGTGTTTTGTACTGTTGTTACTTTTTTACGCTGATGTCTCATTTGCTTCCTGATATAAGTGAAACCATCCGATATTTTTCTTTTTCCTTCTGGCTTATTTCACTGAGCATTATTCCTTCTAGCTCCATCCATGTTGCTGTGAATGGCATGAGTTTATCTTTTTTTGATTGCTGAGTAATATTCCATTGTGTATATATGCCGCATCTTGATCTAGTCATCTATTTTTGGTCATTTGTGTTGTTTCCAGGTTTTCCCTATTGTACATAGTGCTGTAATAAACATAGGTGTACAGGTGTTCTTTTGAATCAGTGTTTTTGTGTCCTTTGAGTAGATCCCTAGGAGTGGAATTGCTGGGTCATATGGTAGCTCTATTTTTTGTAGACTGAGGAACCCCAGACAGCTTTCCATAGTGGTTGGACCAGTTTGCACTCCCACCAGCAATGTAGGAGAGTTCCTTTTTCACCACATCCTCATTTGTTGTTGCTTGTTTCTTGATTTGTGCCATTCTAACTGGTGTAAACTGGTATATCTTTATGTGGTTTTGATTTGCATTTCCGTGATTATAAGGGGTGTTGAACAATTTTTCACATGCTGTTGGCCATTTGCATTTCCTGTTTGGAGAATGTCTTTTAAGTTCTTCTGCCCATTTGTTGACTGGATTGTTTATTTTATTTTTGTTGAGTCATGTGAGTCCTTTGTATATCTTTGTGATCAGTCGCTGCTAATCACTTGAATGGAGAAAAGATTTTTTTTCCCAGTCAGTGGGGTGTCTCTCTGTCATGGATAATGTCTCTTTGGCTGTACAGAAGCTTTTCAGTTTGATGTAATCCCAGATGTTTATCTTTTCCTTGACTTTCTTTGCTTTGGGTGATGAGTCTTTAAATATGTTACTGTGTTGTATGTTATTTTTTTTTTGAGTTTGAATTTTTTTAATTAATATTTTATTTTATACAATTCTTACATCATTTTTCATTATTGCACAATGTATGCATTTTCATTGTTGTTATATTCCCCTTACAATTGCACACCCGCCTTATTTTGACCCTAGTCCTTCCTCTCCCCTTCCATTGCCACCCCCCACCCCCGCCCTGTGGTGTGTCTCTGGTTAATAGTTGCTTGTTGATTTTGATTTCTACTTTGTATTAATTAGTGTTTTTCCTGGTCCCTTATTTAGGTTTTCTAAATTCCTGCTATGAGTGAGACCATCTGGTATTTTTCTTTTTCTTTCTGGCTTATTTCGCTGAGCATGATCCCTTCTAGCTCCATCCATGTTGCTGCAAACTGCATGTGTTTATCTTTTTTGATTGCTGAGTAATATTCCATTGTGTATATGTACCACATCTTCTTGACCCAGTCATCTACTTTTGGGCATTTGGGTTGTTTCCATAGCTATAGTGTTTTACCTATATTTTCTTTTCTATATATTATGGTTTCAGGTCTTATGTCCAGTTCTTTTATCCAGTTTGAGTTGATTTTTGTACATGGTCAGAGGTAGTGGTCTAGTTTCATTTTTTTACATGTGGTGGTCCAGTTTTCCCAGCACCATTGATTGAACAAACTGTCCATGTTCCATTGCATATTTTTTGCTCCTTTGTCAAAGATCAGTTGTCCATAGAAGTGTGGTTTTATTTCTGGGCTCTCTTCGATTCCATTGGTCTGTGTGTCTGTTTTGGTTCCAATACCAACTGTTATGGCTTTGTAGTATAGCTTGAAGTTTGGAAGTGTGATACCTCCTTTCTCCTTTGTTTTCATCAGTAGACTTTGGCTATCTACTTTTTTTTTTTTTTTTTTTTTGTGTGTGTGTGTGTGTGTGTGTGTGTGGTTCCATATGTATTTCATCAGTATTTGCTCTATTTCTTTTAAGAATGAGAGCTGGGAATGTCTTTCCATTTCTTTGTGTCTTCTTCTATTTCTTTTAACAGTGTTTCATAATTTTTTTGTATAGGTTCTGCATCCCTTTGTTAAGTTATTCCCAAGCATTTGATTTTTTTTTGTTTGAATCATAAAAGGAATGGTTTTCTTGATTTTTTTCTTCTTCAGATCGATTGTGTATAGGAAGGCTGACTATTGTGTGTTGATTTTGTGTCCTGCTACTTTACTAAACTGGTTGATTATTTTGAGTCATTTTTCTGTGGAATTTTTAGGGTTCTCTATGTATATTATTATATCATGTGCAAATAGGGATAGTTTTATTTCTTCTTTCCCCATTTGGATACCTCCTATGACTTTCTCTCATCTTGTGCCGTGGGTAGGACCTCCAGTATTATATTGAAGAGCAGTGGTGAGAGAGGACTTAAAGAAAAGACCTTCAGGGCCTCCCCGGTGGCGCAGCAGTTGAGCGTTGGGTTGTGAAGCTGCCCACAGCCTCTGCGGCAGCGGTTCGATCCCCGGCTGCTCCCCGGCTACCGGAGGACGGTCCCACATGGCGCACAGACCTCTCCTGCTGCCCGCTTCTCCCCTTAGCACTGTACTTTGGTCCTTCTGCCTGCTCTGCTCCCTGTTCTATTTCTTTCACCCTCCCGCACTTCTGACTGTACCACTGCACATATAAACAAACAAAGAAACAAACAAATAAATAAATAAATAAATAAAATACATGCCTCTTTAAAAAAAAAAGAAAAGACCTTCAGCTTTTCACTATTGAGAATAATATTGGCAGTGGGTTTGTCATATATGGTTTTTATCATGTTAAGGTACGTTCCTTCTATCCCGAGAATTTCAAGGACCTTCATCATAAATGGATGTTGGACTTTGTCGAACACTTTCTCAGCATCTATTGATATGATAAGGTTTTTTTTTTTCTTTTTGTGGATGTGTTGGATTACACTGATGGATTTTATATGTTGAACCATCCTTGTGCCCCTGGGGTGAATCCTACTTGATCATGGTGTATTATCCCTTTGATGCATTGTTGGATTCTGTTTGCAAGGATTTTGTTGAAGTTTTTTGTGTAAGTGTTTGTTAGGAAGATTGCCCTGTATTTTTCTTTTTTTGTGCTGTCTTTGTTGGTTTTGGTATTAGTGTGATGTTGGCTTCGTAGAATGTAGTTAGTAGTGTTCCTTCTTTTTCAGTTTTTTGAAAGAGTTTGTGTAGGATAGGCAATAATTCAGTGCTGAACATTTGGTCGAATTCATTTGTGAAGCCATCTGGACCTGGGCTTTTGCTTTTGCTTTGATTACTGCCTCAATTTTGCTGCTTGTAATTGGTCTGTTTACTTGTTCTATTTCTTCTTCTTTTTTTTTTTAATAATAAATTTTATTCTTATATTCCACATAAAATTGCAGCCCCCCATTCTGACCCCAATCCCTCCCCTCCTGCCCCCCACCCTCCAAAAAGTGTCTCTGGTTCATAGTTTTTTGTTGATTTTGATTTTCACTTTCTTATAGTTATTCATTTTCCTGGTCCCTTATTTAAGTTTTCTAGATTCCTGCTATGAGTGAGACCATCCGGTATTTTTCTTTTTCTTTTTGGCTTATTTCGCTGAGCATGACCCCTTCCAGCGCCATCCATGTTGCTGCAAATTGCATGTGTTTATCTTTTTTGAATGCTGAGTAATATTCCACGGTATATATGTACCACATCTTCTTGATCCAGTCATCTATTTTTGGGCTTTTGGGTTGTTTCCAAAGCTTAGCTATTGTAAACAGTGCTGCTATAAACATAGGGGTGCAGGTGTTCTTTGGAATTGATGTTTCTGTGTCCTTTGGGTAAATACCTAGGAGTGGAATTGCTGGATCATATGGAATCTCTATCTTTAGTAGGTCCAGAAATCTCCACACAGCTCTCCATAGTGGTTGGATAAGTTTGCACTCCCACCAACAGTGCAGGAGTGTTCCTTTTTCTCCACAACCTCGCCAACATTTGTTGTTGCTAGTTTTTTTATATGTGCCATTCTCACTGGTCTAAGATGGTATCTCATCGTAGTTTTGATTTGCATTTCCCTGATGACAAGTGATGTTGAACATTTTTTCATATGCCTGTTGGCCATTTACATTTCCTCTTCAGAGAAGTTTCTTTTTAGCTCTTCTGTCCATTTTTTGACTGGATTATTTTCTTTGTTGTTGTTGAGTCTCATCAGCTCTTTGCAGATTTTTGTGATCAGTCCTTTATCATTAGTGTTGTGTGCAAAAATGTTCTCCCCGTTGGTGGGGTTTCTCTTTGTTTTTGTTATTGTCTCTTTTGCTGTGCAGAAGCTCTTTAATTTGATGTAGTCCCAGCTGTTTATCTTTGCCTTCACTATCACTGCTTTGGGTGATGTGTCTGTAAAGATGTCTTTGATATGCAAATCACGTAGTGTTTTGCCTATATTTCCTTCTATATATTTTATGGTTTCAGGTCTTATGTCTAGTTCTTTAATCCATTTTGAGTTGATTTTTGTGTATGGTGTGAGGTAGTGGTCAAGTTTCATTCATTTGCATGTAGTGACCCAGTTTTCCCAGCACCATTTATTGAACAAACTTTCTTTGCTCCAATGCATAGTCTTTGCTCCTTTGTCAAAGATTAGTTGACCATAAATCTGTGGGTTTATTTCTGGATTTTCTATTCGATTCCATTGTTCTGTATGTCTGTTCTTGTTCCAATACCATGCAGTTTTGATGATTATGGCTTTGTAGTATAGTTTGAAGTCTGGGAGTGTGATGCCTCCATTCCCTTCTTTTTTTTTTTCAGGCGAGCTTTGGCTATTCGGGTTTTTTTGTGATTCCATATGAATTTCATCAATAATTGTTCTATTTCTTTGAAGAATGACATTGAAATTTTGATTGGAATAGCATTGAATCTGTATATTGCTTTTGGTAAGATGGCCATTTTAATAATGTTTATTCTTCCAATCCATTAGCAGGGGATGTCTTTCCACTTCTTTGTGTCTTCTACTATTTCTTTTAACAGTGTTTTATAGTTTTCTTTGTATAGGTCCTTTACCTCTTTTGTTAGATTTATTCCCAAATATTTGATTATTTTTTGTTTTGATAATAAAAGGGATGGTTTTTTTTTTATTTCTTCTTCTTCAGATTTATCGTTTGTGTATAGGAAGGCTACTGACTTTTGCGTGTTGATTTTGTATCCTGCCACTTTACTGAACTGATTGATGAGTTGAATTAGTTTTTCTGTGGAGTTTTTGGGGTTCTCTATGTGTATTATCATATCATCTGCAAATAGTGATAGTTTGACTTCTTCTTTTCATATTTCGTTTCCTTGGATGTCTCTCTCTTGTCTTATTGCTCTGGCTAGGACTTCCAGTATTATATTGAAAAGCAGTGGTGATAGTGGACATCCTTGTCTTGTTCCAGATCTTAATGGAATTGCTTTCAGCTTTTCACCATTGAGAATGATACTGGCTGTTGGCTTGTCATAGATGGCCTTTATGATGTTGAGGTATGTTCCTTGTATCCCAAGAATTTCAAGGGCTTTTATCATGAATGGGTGTTGCACTTTGTTGAAAGCTTTCCCAGCATCTATTGATATTATCATATGGTTTTTATATTTCTTTTTGTTGATGTGTTGGATAACATTGATTGATTTTCGGATGTTAAACCATCCTTCTGTCCCTGGAATGAATGCTACTTGGTTGTGGTGAATTATCTTATGGATACATTGTTGGATTCTGATAGCTAAAATTTTATTGAGGATTTTTGCATCAGTGTTCATTAGGGAGATTGGCCTGTAGTTTTCCTTTTTTGTGTTGTCCTTGTTCGGTTTTGGTATTAGTGTAATGTTGGCTTCATAGAACATGTTTGGTATTGTCCCTTCCTTCTCAATTTTTTGGAAGAGTTTGTGAAGGATAGGCACTATTTCGTCTCTGAATGTTTGGTAGAATTCATTTGTAAATCCATTAGGTCCTGGGCTTTTGTTTTTGGGGAGGTTTTTGATTACCATTTCAATTTCGCTGCTTGTAATTGGTCTGTTTAGGTGTTTTATTTCTTCTTTATCTAGCTTTGGGTGATTGTAGAGTTGTAGGAATTTGTCCATTTCCTCTAGATTGTTAAGCTTGTTTCCATATAACTGTTCATAGTAGTTACTGATTATTCTTTTGATTTCTGCTGTGTCCGTTGTGATTTCTCCTCTTTCATTGATGATCCTGTTTATTTGTGCTTTCTTCCTTTTTTCCTTTGTGAGCCTGGCTAGGGGTTTGTCTATTTTATTGATTTTTTCAAAGAACCAGCTTTTGGTTTCATTGATCTTTTGGATTGTTTTTTTTAGTTTCAATTTCATTTATTTCTGCTTTGGGTTTTTTTATTTCTTTTCTTCTACTGGTTTTGGGGTTTTTTTGTTGTTCTTTTTCTAGATCTTTGAGCTTCGAGATTAGGTCGTTTCTTTGAGTTCTTTCTTGTTTCTTGATGTGAGCTTCTATTGCTATATATTTTCCTCTTATTACTGCTTTTGCTGCATCCCATACATTTAGGATATTGGTGTCCTCCTTGTCGTTCAATTCAAAGAATTTTTTTAATTTCTTCTTTGATCTCCTCATTAGTCCAGTGGTCTTCCAGTAGTGTGGTTTTTAATCTCCATGAGGTAGGAAAGTTCCTTGCCTTCTTTTTATGGTTTATTTCTAGTTTGATGCCTTCATGGTCAGAAAAGATGGTTGATATGATTTCAGTCTTGGTGTATCTGTTGATGTTTGTCTTGTGCCCCAGGATGTGATCGATCCTGGAGAATGATCCATGTGGGCTTGAGAAAAATGTGTACTCCATTTTTTGGGTTTAGTGTTCTATAGATGTCTGTTAAGCCCAAGCGCTTTAGGTCCTTATTAGAGCTTTAGTGTCTTTACTTATTTTTTGTCTCATGATCTATCCATTGTTGTTAGTGGTGTATTGTAGTCTCCCACTACGTATATGTTTTCTCTGATGTCTGTTTCCAGAGATGACAATAGTTGTCTAATATATTTTGGTGCTCCTTCGTTTGGTGAGTATATGTTAATGAGTGTTATTTCTTCTTGAAGTATTGTCCCCTTGATCATAGTGTAGTGACCATTGGGGTGTCTTTTTATCTTTTTGAGTTTGAAATCTGTTTTATCTGATATAAGTATAGCTGTTCCTGCTTTCTTCTTTGGTCCTTTTGCTTGTAGGATTGTTTTCCATTCTTTAACTTTGAGCCTATTTTTATCTTTTGTAGCTAAATGTTTTTCCTGGAGACAGCAAAAGGTTGGGTTTTGTTTCTTAATCCAGGCTGCAACTTTGTGTCTTTTTATTGAAGAGTTTAGTCCATTTACATTTAGAGTTTATATTGATATGTTAGCATCTGTATTTGCCATTGTGTTTGTCTTTCCTTTGATTTTATTTATTTATTCTTTTAATAACTTTTTTGTTTGGCCTTCTTTCATTGTTATTCATCCCTCTGAGGTTCTGGCTTTAGGACTCCTTGTAGTATTTTTTGGAGTGGGGGTTTAGTTGTAATGAAATTCCAGAGTTTCTGTTTGTCTGGGAAGGTCCTTATTCTTTCTTCATAGAGGAAGGAAAGCTTTGCGGGATAGAGTATTCTTGGTTAGCATCTGTATTCTTGTAGTCTGTTGACTATGTCCCTCCACTCTCTCCTTGCACATAGTGTTCTTCTTCTTCGGAGAAGTCTGATGTCAGCCTGATTGGCTTTCCTTTGAACGTTATCTGTTTCTTCCCTCTTGCCAGCTTCATTATTTTTTCATTTTCCTGGATTCTTGGGAGCTTTACTGTTATGTGTCTTGGTGTATTTTTCCTTTCATCGTGGAAGTTTGGTGTTCTTGTTTCTTGTATATCAATTTTCAGCTCCTTCTTCACATTTGGGAAGTTCTCTTCAATTATCTCCTGGAACATATTCTCTGTTCCTACATCTCTCTCCTCTCCTTCTGGTATTCCTATAACTCTTATATTTCCTTTCCTCATGGAGTCAGATAGTTCCCGAAGTCTTTCTTCGTTCTTTTTCCTTCGTACTTCTCTTTCCTTTTCTGTTTTGGTTCTTTTTATTTCTGTGTCTTCAAGAGAACTTATTTGTTCTTCCATTTCATCTATTCTGCTTTCATTGCTTTTCCCAGAATTCTTTAGTTCTTCCATTAATTCTTTGATCTCCTGCATTTCTTTTACTTCCCTCTTTAGGGACTCAATTTCATTCTTCTGATCGTTGATTATTTTTCCCTTATCATTGTTTTCCTTTATGACTTCTGTCAGTTTTTTCATCACAGCAATTTTAAATTCTCTTTCTGGAAGGCTCAGAAGTTCTTCCAAGTTACTGTCGTTGCAATCTGGGGGCTGGTTTTGTTTTTGTGGTGTGCTTTTTCCCTGGGGAGTTGCTAGGTTGCGTGTGGTTCTTCTACTCCCTACTGTCTGTTTTCTAATTTGCCGTATGCATTGGGACACTGTGTTGCTGGGACTGGCCGGCATCTTGGGTGAGCTTCTCTGCTCCCCTCTGGTTCCTCCAGGAGCCATCTGTCAGTTTCAAGCAGTCTTTACTGGAGAAATGTCCCTGTTCTAAAATGCCGATGTGGGGATACACTCCCCTGTGCGCCTGGTCTGCCCCGGCGGTGGGTTCCCGCTACCCCTCTGGGCCTTGACTTCAGGACAGAGGGGGTCTGGCGTGGGTGAACTTCCCCCGCTCACCTCTGGCTCCTGAGGAAGCCTTCTGCAGGTAGTCTTTACTGAAAAAATGTCCCTGTTCTAAAATGGTGATGTGGGACACACTCCCTGCGCGTCCGGTCTCAGGCACACTCTTCTGCGTGCCTGGTCTGCCCCGGCTGTGGGTGCTCGCTCCCCCTGTGGGCTCAGACTTCTGGTTGGAAGGAGCCCGGCGTGGGCTAACTCCCCAGCTGGCCACTGGCTCCTCCAGGAGCCTCTGCTGGTTTCAAGTTGCTAGGTGGTGCCAGAGATCTCCCCTAGAGCCCTTAGGGAGCTGATTTTTCCAACCCGTGGGACAGAGAACACAGTGGGAATGGTAGGGTAAACCTCAACGGCTTTGGGGTGCTGTGTCTTCCTTGTGCCCCACCGTCGTGGAGAACCCACGCCCCGAATTTCATGCCCTGGTCTCAGTTCCAAAGCCCTCAGGTCCAGGACGTGGGCTGTAGCCCAGTTCAGTGTCCACAGAATGGAGTCTTTTACACCCCGCCTCCCGTGCCTGGGTGCCTGGTTACTGTTTACTCAGTTAGGGACATTCACCTCAGTGAGTGTCTTCATGCGCATCTCCCCGCACACCTAGGTTGCAAGCACGGGGACCTGGGCAGCCGCGATCCCGATCCGCGTTTGCTTTTCAACCACACTGCTTTTCTGCGTGATCCTGATCCCGATCCGCGTTTGCTTTTCCAGCACACCGCTTTTCCGCGCAAGCTTACCGGGTGGCCCAGGGCTGTGTGCTGGTGCTGGTCTCCTCCTGGGGGGCGGGGGGGCTCTCTTTAATGGCGCCCGGAGCTCACCTCCGCGGCGAATCCTGCAGGGTTCTCCACAGCTCCCGTTCATGGGGTGTGGTGGCTGAAATAGTTCCTTTCCACTCACAGTCCCGCTTGCTGCGTAGTTTGTTCTTGTTGGTCATTTTAATTTTTTTTTTTTCCTCCTCTCTGCTGGTCTCAGTGTTCCGACTTTGTGGGTGGGGGAGGGGAGCAGGGTTCTGTTCTTTCCTCCCTTCTGGTCCTCTTTTATGGCCACTTTCTTCTTCGGGTAGTTTGCTGGAGTCGTCCGTTTATCTTCCGTGTCCCAGTTCTCACTGGGACCTGCTGCTTTTCCTCCCTATTAACTTTTTTTTTAATGGGAGATCTTACTCGCAGCGTCTCCTCACCACCATGTTGCTCTGCCCCTCAACATTAGGTCTTAAAGGTCTGGGGTGTCTGCCCCGACCCTGCTTGCTCACGCCACACCCACGTCTTGGGGCCAACATTTCAGTCGAGCAGGGCCCGAGTGAGGGGCGAGCAAGGTCACCAGGAGGCGAGTTTTCCCGGGGACCCGGGTCGGTCTGCTGCCACCACCTCCCCTCTTCCTGTCCCTCTCTTGCTGCCCTCCGGACCGCACCCCTTCTCTATTTCTTCTTTGTCCAGCTTTGGATGATTGTATCATTCTAGGAATTTGTCCATCTCTTCTAGGTTGTTGAATTTGTTTGCATATAAGTGTTCATAGTAATCTCTGATTATTCTTTTGATTGCTACTGAGGCTGTTGTGATTTCTCCTCTTTCATTTATAATCCTATTTATATGTATTTTCTCCCATTTTTTTCTCTTTGAGCATGGCTGGATATTTGTCTCTTTTGTTTATTTTTTCAATGAACCAACTTTTTCATTGATTTTTTTTTAAAAGATTGATTTATTTATTTACACAAACACTGGGTACAATCAGAAGTGCTGGAGGGTGAGAGAATTCACCAGAGCCAGAGCGGGGAGCAGAACAGGCAGATGGATGAAGTACACTGCTGAGGGGAGCAGCGGGCGGCAGGAGAGGTCTTTGCGCCATGTGGGACCCTTGCCTGTCAGCCGGGGATCGAACCGGCGCTGCAGAGGCTGTGGGCAACTTCGCAACCCAGCGCTCAACCACTGCGCCACCCACCGGGGAGGACCTCATTGATGTTTTGGTTGTCTTCTTTTTTATTTCCATTTCATTTATTCCTGCTTTGATTTTTGTTCTTTCCTTCCTTCTACTGGCTTTAGGGTTTTTTTTTTGTTGTTCTTTTTCTAGCTCTTTGAGATGTGAGATTAGGTTGTTTCTTTGAGTTCTTTGTTGTTTGTTGATGTGTGCCAGTATTTCTATATATTTTCCTCTTATTACTGCTTTTGCTGCATCCCATACATTCTGAAAAGTGGTGTCCTCCTTGTTGCTCAACTCAAAGTATTTTTTAATATCTTCTTTGATCTCCTCATTAGTCCAGTGGTCTTCCAGTAGTGTGGATTTCAATCCCCATGAAGTGGGAAGGTTCCTTGTTTTCTGTCATGATTTATTTCTAGCTTGATGCCTTTATGATCGGAGAAGAGAGTTGAAATGATTTTGCTTTTCATGTATCTGTTGATACTGGTCTTGTGGCCCAGTATGTGATAGATTCTGGAGAATGATCCATGCGCACTTGAGAAAAATGTGTACTCAGGTTTTTTTGGGTTCAGAGTCCTATAGATGTCTGTTACGTCCATGAGGTCTGTGTCTTTATTTAGGGCTCTAGTGTCTTTGTTTATTTTTCGTCTCGTTGATCTGTCCATTGGTGAAAGTGGGGTGTTGATGTCTCCCACTACATATGTATTTTCTTTAATGTCTGTTTTCAGAGCTGGTAATAATTGTCAAATATATTTTGGTGCCCCTTCATTCGGTGAGTATATGTTGATGAGTGTTATATCTTCCTGATGTATTGTCCCCTTGATCATAATGTAGTGTCTGTCTATGTCTCTTTTTACCTTTTTTAATTTGAAGTCTATTTCACCTGATATAAGTATGGCTGTCCCTGCCTTCTTTTTTGGTCCATTTGCTTGTAGGATTGTTTTCAAACCTTTTACTTTCAGTTTGTATTTCTCTTTTGTGGTTAAATATGTTGCCTGGAGACAGCAGAAGGTTGAATTTTGTTTTTTAATCCAGCTTGCTCCTCTGTGTCTTTTTATTGATGAGTTAAATCTGTTTACATTTAGAGTTAATATTGATATGTTGGCATCTGTGTTTGCCCTTTTTTGGTCATTTTTGTGATTTTGTTCCTTGCTTTATTCCGTTCTTCTTGTTCATTCCTCTGTTGATTTTGCCTTAGGACTTCTTGTAGAATTTTTTGGAGTGGGGGTTTAGTTGTAATGAATTTCTGGAGTTTTTGTTTGTCTTAGAAGGTCCATATTTTTTCTTCATAGAGGAAGTAGTTTTGCAGGGTAAAGTATTCTTGGTTGGCATTTGTCGTGTTGAAGTTTGCTGAATAAGTTACTCCAGTCTCTTCTTGCCCATAATGTTTCTTCGGAGAAATTTGAAGTTAATCTGATTGGTTTTCCCTTATAAGTTATCTGTTTCTTCCCCCTTGCCAGTGTCATTATTTTTTCCTTGTCTTGGACTCTTGCAAGCTTTATTTACTATGATGTGTCTTGGTGTCGTTTTCTTTTCATTGTGGTAATTGGGAGTTCTTCTCACTTCTTGTATATCTATATCTGTCTCCTTTTTCGTGCTTGGGAAGTTTTCTTCAAATATGACCTTGAATGATTTCTCAGTTCCTTTGTCTCTCTCTTCACCTTCTGAAGTGCCTATAACTCTTACAGTTTCTCTCTTCATGGAGCCCGATAATTGTCTAAGATTATCCTCATACTTCTTCATTTTCACTTCTCTCTCTTTTTCTCTTTTGGCTTTTTTATTTCTGTATCTTCGATAGTACCGATCCATTCTTCCATTTCATCAATTCTGTTTTCATTGCCTTTCCCAGAGTTCTTTATCTCCTCTAGTAATCTTTTAATCCCCTGCATTTCTTTTCTTTCCTTTCTTAAGTTCTCAGTTTCATTCTTCAGTTTACTGATCATTTGTCTCAAATCATTTTTTTTTCCTTGTCGTTTTCTTTCTGCTTTTTAATCATGATGATCATTAATTAAATCTCTGATAGGCCAAGAAGTTCTTGCATGTCATTGTTAAGCTCTGGTAACTGTATTTCTGCTTGTGGTGCCCTTCTCCTGCGGGCTTGCTTGGTTATTTATATTTTTTCTTCTCCCTGGTGTTTGCTTTCTAATTAGTTCTATACATTGGGATGTTGTGCCACTGGCGTTGGCGGGCATCTCTTTGGAGTGCTCCTTTAGGGGTGTCAGAAACTGTTTCCCAGACTGAGACCAGCACTGGTAGGCCAAAACTCCACCAGGGTGATGATGCTGAGTTGCTGGGCACTTTCCCTTACAGTTCCCTTCCTCTGTATTTACTCACTTCCAACAGGGAATCAGCTAGTTGCTGATTTTGTTCTGGTCACGAGGTGGTGCCAAAGACCCGTACTTGCTGACCTGTGCTCTTTCCCAGTGGTTCTCTGAGAAACAGAGTGGAGCACCTCCACACAGGGCCTATTGCTCATGCTGGGTGCTGTGCATTCCACTTTTTGACCTGGTGCTGTACCTGTAGCTGTATGGATCCCATACCCTGAATTCTGCATCTAGGTCTAGTTCCAGGGCTATCAGATCCAAAATGCTTGGTGCCCTGTGCAGTGCCCGCTGCTATGGCTCATCCCACGCCCCCCATCCTGTACCTGGCTTCAGTTCCAGAATGGGGTCTTGCTCCACCCCTTATTTCCCTCTTCACCCCCATTTGTGTGGCCCAACCTCGCTCAGAGCCTGAGGGTGTTTTTGGGATGCCTTTTTTCCAACTATCAGGATGTTGGTAATTTTGTTCTGGTCGCTAGAGATCTTTCCTAGTGACCTTCCAGGACTGTTTTTTTTTTTCCTCACGTGGGTCCGGGGGAACAGACTGGGGGTAGTGTGGAGCACCTCAATGGTGTGGGGGTGCTGTGTTTCCTTGGCCCCACTGTCGTGGGGATCCCATACCCCGAATTTCATGCTCCGGGTCTCAGTTCCGAAGCTCTCGGATAGAGTTCACGGGCTGTAGCCCAGTTCAGTGTCCACAGAAAGGGTGCCTTTTGCACCTTGATGCCATGTCCAGGTGCCTGGTTTCTGATTCCTCACTGCAGACATTCTCCTCAGTGAGGGCTCCCATGCATCTCCCCACAAACCTATTTCGCTGGCACGGAGACCTGGGCTGCTGCAATCCACATATGCTTTTCGAGGGCATCGCTTTTCCGCACAAGCTTATCGGCTGGCCCTGGGCTATTTGCAGGTCTATCAGAAGAGTCCTTGTTTTCCTCTAATGGCGCCCAGAGCCATTTGCTCACCTCCATGGCGGTTCCCACACGGTTCTCCACAGTTCCCATTTGCGGGGTGTGGTGCCTGCAATGGTTCCTTTCCATTCACATTCCCACTATATGTATAGTTTGTTCTTGTTGTTTTTTTATTTCTGTTGGTCAGAGTATACCAGTGTTATGGGTGGGGGAGGGAAGCAGGGTTCTGAGCTTCCTCTCTTTTCGTCCTCTTTTATGGCAATTTTCTTCTTAGGGTTGTTTGCCAGACTCACCAGTTTATCTTCTGTGTCCTGTTTTTTGCAGGGACCTGCTCCTTTTCCTCCCTATTAACGTTTTGTTTCATGGGAGGACTTACTCGTAGTGTTTCCCCGCCACCATGTTGATCCCTTTCACTATTTCCGCTCTTTTTTTCTTTTTCTTTTTTTTCCTACACCTATGGCCTATACCATAGCTCTTGTATGCATAAATAAATGACTCTTTAAAAAAACAGAAATCCCTTGTTCAATTTTTTTTGTTATTTAAATATTTTATTTTGTATAATTTTTACATCTTTTTTCATCTTTGAACCTTGTATGCATTTTCATTTTGGTTATATTCCCCATACAATTGCACTCCCCCTTATTTTGACTCTAGTCCTTCCTTTTCCCGCCCCTTCCTTCCCTACTCCCCCCAGTATGGAAACAACCCAAATGCCCAAAAATGGATGACTGGATCAAGAAGATGTGGTACATATACACAATGAAATATTACTCAGCAGTCAAAAAAGGATAAACATATGCAGTTTGCAGCAACATGGATGGACCTAGAAGGGATCATGCTCAGTGAAATAAGTCAGAAAGAAAAAGGAAAATACTGGATGGTCTCACTCATAGCAGGAATTTAGAAAACCTAAATAAGGGACCAGGAAAAAGACTAATCAACACAAAGTAGAAATCAAAATCAACAAGCAGCTATATACCAGAGTCACTATTTCCATTCTTAACTACAATTTGAAGAACCAAAGAGGTAAAGACCTTGCTGAAATATGAAGGGAAGATGAAAGTTAGAAATGAGAAACCCCAGTGGAAAGCAAACTTTTTGAAAACAGTGACTGATGTGGGCAATGACTTCATCTTTTTATTACACATTTAATGTTTAACTCAAGTTTTCTTTGTCATGAAAATCTCATTACATAGTTCAGCTCACTTCTTCCATGTCTTTCCATCAAGAGACTCCTTTCTGGTCCAATAAGTATTAGTGCAAGGTAGTTTACTGAGATTTCTCTTCCCACCAGGAAGTTGATCTTCCTAAAAGAAAGATCTTGATTTTATCCTTCCCCATTCTAGTCTTACATTATTATTAGTGAATTTCCATGACATTGGAGCCATAGGAAGAGTCCATTCATAATAATTCAGAAGGCATTGTCACAAATTCTTTCAAATATATGTGCCAGGCTATCAACCAATATTTTTGTTTTTTTTTTGTTTTGTTTTTTTTTTTTTTTTGGTCAGGTATACATTGCGGTGGAGACTATGAACTGTTCTTATTTGTGTTATTATTATAGTTTCTTCTTAATAGCAGTAACACTTGTTCATTTTAAAAGTTAGGGAATGTGAAAGTCATCCACATGTCATCCCCCTCAGAAACACATAGCTAGCCCTAAGATGAATAGGAAACTTAGGTAACATTTATATGTACTTGTTAATATCATTTAAACCTTTATTTTTGGGCTTCTTTGGTGTCACAGGGGTTAAAGTCTCAACACTATCAAGCTATCACTAGCTACTACAGCATGAGTTCTATCCCTGGCCAGGGATCTCACTTAAGTCCATTATAATCTACTCAGACTATTCTATTAACTGTACTCTACACAGAGTGTTGGAAGAAAATCATAGCGTAATAGGAGTGTTGATGATGCCAGGAATACAGTTGATGAATGAAAATCAGCTACATGGAGTATTTTTAAATGTTTTAAATTTATTTATTTTTAATCGAGTTAATATTTGGATACCCCATCACATATTACCAGCATAGCGTGCCCACTACCCCATCACTCGGCGTCCACTACCATAGTCCATTGTGCTCCCTTCCCACTTTGTTCTTTCCCCAGCCTCTCCACTTTCTGGCTGCTGTAGTTCTTTACTCAGCTTTAAATAGTTTTTTAAGATTGTTGTTATCTGACTTTTAGTTTAGTTACTCTGTATCCCACAAAATAGTTACACCATTCAGTATTTATTTTTCTCCTTCTGACTTTTTTTCACTTAGCATTATCCCTTCCATCCCTGTTGACACTAATGGCATGAGTTTATCTTCTTTGATCACTGGGTACTATTCCTTTGTGTATATATACAGCGCATTGTTTGATAGATTCATCTGTTTGGGGCCATGTAGGTTTTTCTCCATAATTTAGCTTATAGTAATTAGTGCCGCAGTAAACAGTGGAATGCAAGTTTCCTTTGGAATGAATATATTTGAATTTTGGAGGTAGATGACTAGGAGTGGAATTACTGCGTTGAAAGGCAGATAATATTTTTAATGTTTTGAGATACCTCCATGCTGCTTTCCATATAGGTTGAACCAGTTTGTGTTCTCACCAGTGGCATAGGTGGGTTCCTTTTCCTCACAATCTAGGCAGTACTTAGTTTTTAAATTTTTATTCCTGATCTTCGCTATGCGGGTCCTTCTCACTGGTGTGAACCGGTATGTCATTGTGGTTTTGATTTGTATTTCCCTGAAAATAAGTGATTGTAACATTAATTCGTATGTCTGTCTGCAGTCTGCTTGTCTTTGAAGAATTGTCTGTTTAGTTCTTCTGCCTATATTTTTGAAGAAGTTATTTGTTTTGTTTTGTTTTCAGATTTATATGAGTTCTTTGTGGATCTTTGATAGCAGTCCCCTGTCTGATGTATGGTGTGCCAATATCCTCTCCCATTCCTGCCCTTTTAGGGATGCCCAGCTTAGGGCCAGTGGTGTCATTCAGCATGGATGCTGGATGCAGAGTGAGAAGTCAGGTCAGTGAAGTAGTGGAGCAGGAGGACAGGGACTAATGTTGCAGCTCTACAAAGGTCTCCACGGGAGAGCGTCTGGGTGAGTGTGACTGACTAGAAACTGGCTGGAACCTGACTTATATGCTCTTCAGGATGCCTGCCATTCAAACCTGAATGGCGCTCCATGGGCGCTCCAATAAGACTGGGCAGTTTACCATCCCAGTTACGTGACCGATGTCAGTTGAATTTCCCCAGTGTGTGCAGCCTGACCTGGACTGAGGTTGGGCTTCATAAAGAACACAAGGCGCCAAGGGTGGGGAGGCACCCATCCCGCATGTTGGGTGCTAGTTGAGCTCTCGTCAGTCGGTCCATTTTCAATCTGATGCTGGATCTTTTCTCTCTCAAGCTGGCTGTTTCAAAACTGAAAATGTACAAGTGTGTCCATCTTGACCGATAATGAACTTGGGCTTCTGAATTGAACAACAGCAGCCTCTTTGGCACTGGTCCAAGCTGAAATGTGATTAGTAACCAAAGGAGCTCTGATCAAACAGATTCATTTTGAATCCCATGTTGGTTTCATTGGCTCCTTTGACAAGAGAGATGTCTATTTGGTGGTAAGTACCCCATCTTAAAAGCTGTGGTTCTCTTACACACCCATCATCTTCATTCTAAAACATCCTTGGCTATTTTCCTCAGCACTTCTTAGAATATTAACCAGCTAGCAGGTGCTCATGGGATGGATTTTGTAACACAATTTCCTTGGGCTCATGGGAAGGTGCAGCCTCTTTCTTGTGCCTGGCTCCCCTGCTTGCTCTGATGA
Source organism: Talpa europaea (assembly GCF_964194135.1). Taxonomy (NCBI): domain Eukaryota; kingdom Metazoa; phylum Chordata; class Mammalia; order Eulipotyphla; family Talpidae; genus Talpa; species Talpa europaea. The sequence continues at coordinate 59,620,839 of NC_140082.1, read as the reverse complement.
TGCTCGGCCTGCGTTGAGATAGCTGATCCCTGGGCTGCTCCTGTGTGCCCTCACTGCGGCCCTGCCAAGGATTTTTAATTAAATTATATACATACACATATATACAGGTATATATTTTACTTTGTTGCTCATTTTTATATGATATTTGATTTCTCCTCTCAGATGTAATCCCCATAAATTTCCACCACCAAGTCACCCGTGAACTGTCACCATAGTCTCTTGTTCTCTTGCTCCCGTTTGATCCCTCTCCCTCCCCTGCTGTAGGTCTCTGACTTACAGTTTGTCTGCTACTTTTGTCTTTTTTCCCCCTGACCCCCTTCTTTAGTTTTCCCATATACCTGCTTTAAATGAAACCATCTGATATTTTTCTTTTTCCTTCTGACTAATTTCACTGAGCACCGTCCCTTTTAGCTCCATCCATGTTGCTGCAAAATGGTGTGAGTTTGTCTTCCAGTGTTATGTTGAAGAGCAGTGTTGAGAGTGGACATCCTTGTCTCGTTCCAGGTCTTAAAGGAGAGGCTTTCAGCTTTTCACCATTAAGAATGATGTTAGCTGTGGAATTTTGTTGGATAGGATCAGTTAATCTTTGAGCATTTTGTGGAACTCTTTTGTGAATCCCTCTGGTCCCGGGCTCTTGTTTTTGGGGAGTGTTTTGATCACTGTTTCAGTTTCATTGTTTGTAATTGGTTTGTTTAGGTTTTCTATTTCTTCTTTCTCCAGCTTTGGCTGATGTATGATTCTAAGAATTTGTCCATATCTTCCAGGTTGTCAAACTTTTTTGGGTATAACTGTTCATAATAATCTCTGGTTATTGTCTGGCGCTCTACCATGTCTATTATTTTATCATTTATCTTCTTTTATTTGTGATCCTATTTATTTGGGATTCCTCCCTTTTTTCCTTTGTGAGCCTGGCTAAAGGTTTGTCTATTTTGTTTATTTTTTCAAAGGTCCTGTTTTTGGTTTCTTTGATATTTTGGACTGTCTTTTTCATTTGTATTTCTTTTATTTCTGCCTGAGGTGTTTTTTTTTTTTTTTTTTTTTTTTTCCACTCTTGTACTGGTTTTGGGCTTTTTTTGTTGTTGTTTTTCTTTTTTCTAAATCTTTGAGATGGGAGAATAGGTTGTTTCTTTCAGTTTTTTTTTTTTTGTTTGTTTCTTGATGTGAGCCTGTATTGCTATATACTTTCCTTTTTTGAGTGCTTTTGCTGCGTCCCATACATTCTGAATAGTGAGATCCTCATTGCCATTCAACTCAAAGTACTTTTTAATTTTTTCTTTGATCTCTTATTTAATCCTATGACCTTCTAGTAGTGTGGATTCAACCTTCACAAAGTTGGGTAGCTTCCTTGCTTTCTTTTCATCATTTATTTCTAGTTGATGCCTTTATGATCAGAGAAGATATTTGGAATTATTTTGATTTCCATGTATCTGTTGATGTTTGTATTGTGGCCCAATAAGTGATTGATTCTCAGGAAAGATCCTTGTGCACTTGAGAAAAATATGTGCTGGGATTTTTTTTTTTTTTTTTAAGATTTATTCTTTCTTTCTTTATTTATTTATTTATTTGTACAAGCACTGGGTACAGTCAGAAGCGCGGGAGGGTGAGAGAACTCACCAGAGCCAGAGCAGGGAGCAGAGCAGGCAGAAGGACTGAAGTACACTGCTGAGGGGAGCAGAGGGCGGCAGGAGAGGTCTGCACGACATGCGGGACCCTCTTCCGGTGGCCGGGGAGCAGCCGGGGATCGAACCGGCACCGCAGAGGCCGCGGGCAGCTTCGCAACCCAGCGCTCAACCGCTGCGCCACTGGGAGGCCCTGTACTGGGATTTTTTAGGTGCAATGACCTTTAGATATCTGTTAAGCCAATGAAGTCTAGGTCTTTATTAGGACTCTAGTGTCTTTGTTTATTTTTTGTCTCATTTATTTGCCCATTGGTATGAGTGGGGTGTTAGGTTCTCCTACTATAGATCTATTTTCTGTAATATCTGTTTTCAGAGCTAATAATTATTGTCATGTATTTGGGTGCTCCTCCATTGGTGAGTATATGTTGATGAATGATGTACTGCCCCTATAATCATAATGTAGTGTCCACATTTCTCTCTTTTTTAAAAAAGAAAAGATTTATTTATTCATGCAAACAAGAACTGAGGTGTGGTGGGAGGGGTAAGAGGATTCACCAGAGACAGGAGTAACAGGACACAGAAATACACTGTAGAAAAATACCAGATGGTCTCACTGATAGCAGGAATTTAGATAACCTTAATAAGAAACCAGGAAATAGACTAATCAATACAAAGTAAAAATCAAAATCAACAAGCAATTATAAACCAGAGACACACTGCGGGGGTGGGGGTGGGGGGGTTGTTGGGCAGAAAAAGAAAGAAAGGAATACAGTCAAAATAAAGGGGGAGGTGCATTTGTATGGGGAATATAATCAAAATGAAAATGCATACATTGTGCAAAGATGAAAAAAGATGTAAGAATTATATTAAATAAAAAAAGCTGTAAAAAATTAAATTAAAAAAAAAGAAAGAAATACACTGCAGAGGGTAGCAGCAGGCGAGTCAGGAGTGGTCTGCTGTGCCATGTGAGTAGCACAGGGATCAAACTCGTGCTGCAGTGGCTGGGAATAGCTTCATAGTTTGTGTCTTAAGCCCTAGTGCCACCAGGGAGGCCCGTCTTTCTGTAATTTTTTTTACCTTTTTTAGCCTGAAGTCTATTTCATCTAATAGTAGGATAGCTGTTCTTGCCATCTTTCTTGGTCTATTTGCTTTTAGGATTGTTTTTGAAACATTTCCTTTCAGTCTGTGTTCATCTTTTGTAGTTAAATGTGTTTCCTGAAGATAGCAGGAGCTTGGATTTTATGTTTTAATACAGCCAGCAACTCTGTGTCTTCTTATTGATGAGTTTAGTCCATTTACAATTAAAGTAAATACTGATATATTAGAGTCTGGATTTGCCATTTTTTGGTATTTTAATGATGTTTTTCCTTGCCTTATTCTTTTCTTCTTATTCATTCCTCTGTTGGTTTTGACTTTATGACTTTGTGTGGTAAATGATTTTCAGGCTTTTCAGCCCTCCCTTCATTAGGATTGCATGCCTGATGATGGTCCACCTGCATTTTGTTACATTGTGATTATATTCAGTTGTATTGTTTAGTTCTGTGGGCCATGGCTACAGTATTTAGATATTGGCCAATAGAAGCAGAGGCAGGAGAGAGAAGAGGAGAGAGAACAGGAGACAGAGTGCCAGAGAGCCCAGTAGAGTGAAGATTCCCCCGGGGCTCAGAGCCCCACCTACCCACGGGACCCCCCTCCTGCCATGTACTTGGTTGCTGTACTACATGTAAAAGCTCAATAAAAGCCAGAGAAAGCCACTGTGGGCTCCAGGACTCCTCCTCTACTGGGCTGTGTGGGTCATAAAGAACCAGCTCTGGGCCTTCCTGGCACTAAGGAGTTCTTTTTTTTTTTTTAATTTAAATATTGTATTTTATATAATTCTTACATCTTTTTTCATCATTGCACAATGTATGCATTTTCATTTTGGTTATATTCAACATACAATTGCACTCCATCCCTTATTTTGACTCTAGTCCTTCCTTTCCCCAACCCTCCTTACCCCCCCCCCACGCCCCGAGTTTGTCTCTGGTTTATAGTTGCTTGTTGATTTTGATTTTTTTTTTTTTACTTTGTATTGATTAGTCTTTTTCCTGGTGTGCCATGTGAGTAGCACCCTGGCAGGCCAGGGATCAAACCCGTGCTGCAGTGGCTCTTTTTAGGTTTTCTAAATTCCTGCTTTGAGTGAGATCATCCAGTATTTTTCTTTTTATTTCTGACTTATTTCACTGAGCATGATACCTTCTAGCTCCATCCATGTTGCTGTAAACTGCATGTGTTTATCATTTTTGATTGCTGAGTAATATTCCATTGTGTATAAGTACCACATCATCTTGATCCAATCATCTATTTTTGGGCATTTGGGTTGTTTCCATAGCTTAGCTATTATAAATAGTGCTGCTATAAATGTAGGCTTGCAGGTGCCCTATGGAATTACTGTTTCTGTGTCATTTGGGTAAATACCTAGGAGTGGAATTGCTGGATCACGTGGAAGCTCTATGTTTAGTAGGTCAAGAAATCTCCACGCAGTTCTCCATAGTGTTTGGACCAGTTTGCATTCCCACCAGCAGTGTGGGAGTGTTCCTTTTTCTCCACATCCTCACCAACATTTGTTGTTGCTAGTTTTTTTAATATGTGCTATTCTCACTGATGTAAGATGGTATCTCATTGTAGTTTTGATTTGCATTTCCCTCATTACAATTGGTATGGAACATTTTTTCATGTGCCTGTTGGCTATTTGCATTTCTTCTTCAGAGAAGTTTCTTTTTAGCTATTCTGCCCATTTTTTGACTGGATTATTTTCTTTGTTTTTGTTGAGTTTCCTCAGCTCTTTGTAGATTTTTGTGATGAGTCCTTTATCATAAGTGTTGTGTGCAAAAATGTTCTCCAAGTCTGTGGGGTTTTGCTTTGTTTTGGTTATTGTCTCATTTGCTGTGCAGAAGCTCTTTAATTTGATGTTGTCCCAGCTCTTTATCTTTACCTTCACTATCGCTGCTTTGGGTGGTGTCTGTAAGGATGTCTTTCATGTGCATGTCATGTAGAATTTCGCCTATATTTTCTTCTATGTATTTTATGGTTTCAGGTCTTATGTCTAGTTCTTTAATCCATTTTAAATTGGTTTGAGTAGGTTTTTGTGTATAGTGTGAGGTAGTGGTCAAGGTTCATTCTTTTGCATGTATTGACCCAGTTTTTCCAGCACCATTTATTGAACAAATTTTCTTTGCTCCAGTGCATATTCTTTGCGCCTTTGTCAAAGATTAGTTGACCATAAATCTATGGGTTTATTTCTGGGTTTTCTGTTCAGTTCCATTGGTCTGTGTATCTGATCTTGTTCCAATACCATGCAGTTTTGATGATTATGGCTTTGTAATATAGTTTAAAGTCTGGGAATGTGATGCCTCCATTCCCTTTTTTTATTTTTTTTTCAGAAGAGCTTTAGCTATTCGGGGTTTTTGGTGATTCCATATGAATTTCATCAATAATTGTTCTATTTCTTTGAAGAATGACATTGAAATTTTGATTGGAATAACATTGAATCTGTACATTGCTTTTGGTAGGATGGCCATTTTGATAATATTAATTCTTCCAATCCATGAGCAGGGCATGTCTTTCCATTTCTTTGTGTCTTTGTCTATTTCTTTTAACAGTGTTTTATAGTTTTCTTTGTATAGGTCCTTTACCTCCTTTGTTAGATTTATTCCTAAGTATTTGATTTTTTTTGTTTCAATAATAAAATTGATGTTTTTTTGATTTCTTCTTCTTCATATTTATTTTTGTTTATAGGAAGGCTGCTGATTTTTGCGTGTTGATTTTGTATCCTGCCACTTTACTAAACTGATTGATTAGTTGAATTAGTTATTCTGTGGAGTTTTTGGGGTTCTCTATGTATATTATCATATCATCTGCAAATAGTGATAGTTTAACTTTTCTTCTCCTATTCGGATTCTGAATTCTTTAATGCGTCTTACCCATTCCGCCTATCTGGAATCCCAAATGACCCACCGAGACCCAACCTGCCTGGCCAAGAGCATGAGCCAAGTGCCCCCAGATCCCACTAACCTGGCTGGTTTTATTTGTAAACTGAGAAAATGGCTACTTAACACTGCCCTTAGGTCCTTGCAACTTCCCATTGGGGATCATGGGAATTGTAGTTCCTAGTGTCTTGATGGAGTGGGGAGTGGCATGCACAAAGCCTCTCTGGAGTTCTCTCAGGATATCCTTTCCCTCTAACACTATGTCTCTTATATTTCCTTTCCTCATGGAGTCATCTAGTTCTCAAAGTGTTTCTTTATTCTTTTTCCTTTGTACTTCTCTTTTTCTGTTTTAGTTCTTTTTATGTCTATATCTTCGAGAGCACTGATTCATTCTTCCATTTCATCAATTGTGTTTTCATCACTTTTCCCAGAGTTCTTTAGCTCCTCCATGATCTTTGAATCTCCTACATTTCTTTTATTTCCTTCCTTAAGGTTTCAGTTTCATTCTTGGGTTCACTAATTGTTTCATATCATTTTCTTCCTTTTTGTCTTCTTTATGTTTTTTAATCATGACAATTTTAAATTCCCTATCTGGTGGGCAGAGAAGTTCTTCCATGTCATTGTTGTTGAGTTCTGGTGGCTAATTCCCTTTTGCGGTGTGTCCTTCTCCTGAGGGCTTTCTTGGTTATTTGTATTTTTCTTTCTCCCTATTGTTTGTTTTCTAGTTTGTTCTGTATGTTGGGACACTGTGATGCTGGCACTGCCGTGCCTCTGTCTGGGGTGCTCCTTCTGGGATGTCGGGAACTGGTATTGAGACCAAGTCCAGCACTATTGGGCCACATCTCCACAAGGGTAGTGATGCTGTGAATATATGGATGGGTGCTGTCCCCAATGATTCCTGTCCTCTGTATTTCCTCAGTTCCAGGAGGGTATTATGGGGTCCCTAGTTTTCAGCAGTGGTGCAGGAGCTGCACATTGCTGGTGCTGGCAGGTCACCTGATGGCGGGTCCTGCCCCAGCCCAGTATGGCTCAGTCCAGTTCCAAAAGCGAGGGCTTGGGGCATGCAGGAGCTGCACTCCACTCTGCAAATGCTGTCCTTCTCACCTCTGTTTGTGGGGACCTCCCTCTCTCAGTTCCAGAGGGGAGTGTTGTGGTCCGTAGCTTCCAAGAGTGATGCAGGGCCTGCACTCTCCCAGTGCCTGCAAGTCAATCTGATGGTGGATCCCGGCGGGGTAAGACCCTGTCAGGCTGAACCCGGTTGGGCTCAGCTCATTTCCCAATCACAGGCTTGGGACCTGCAGGAACCCCTGCTCTGCTCAGTGCACACTATCCTGTCGAACTTAGTTTGTTTCACCTTCTGAACTCAACTTCTTAGATGATTCAATGTTTTCCCATTGCTTCCAAACTTTTGTTCCTCCTCTCTTGGAACACAGGTTGCAGGTGTTGGTGGTCCCACTTTCTCACTGGTGTGGTGTCTGAGGGTCTCTGAGGATACAGGTGAGAGTGCTGAGAGCCCAGGATTGGGGTCCCCAGGGTTCTATGCTGTTGGTGGCCTCATTGGGGTCACAGTTTCTTACCTATGGGGTGTCTCCAGAGGTCTCCAATGTAGGTGAGTCACTGATTGCTTGGCACTGGGCTACGGCTGGTATCCTTCTCAGGCTTTGGATCTCCCTGAAGATGTTCTGATGTCTGACCAAAGAGTCTGGATTTTCCAGAAGCTTATTACGCCTCCCCTCTTTTTTTCTACAGATGCTTTTAGGAGAGGGGTCAACCTGGGCGCACTGCCATGTTGTGGGCAGGGCTTCTCCATGGTTGGTTTTGGATTAGATCAATAGCATGCTCCCTGAAGATTCTTTCTAGGGTACAAGCTGAAGCATAAGTGTGGACCTTCCCACCCATAGTGCATACATGGGGTCTTTTTTTTTTTTAAGATTTATTTATTTATTTATACAAGCACTGGGTACAGTCAGAAGCATGGGAAGGTGAGAGAATTCACCAGAGCCAGAGCGGGGAGCAGAACAGGCAGACTGATGAAGAAGTACACTGCTGAGGGGAGCAGTGTCGCACAATGTGGGACCCTCGCCCGTGGCCGGGGATTGAACCGGCGCTGCAGAGGCTGCAGGCAGCTTCATAGCCCAGTGCTCAACCACTGTGCCAGCAGGGGAGGCCCCATACCTGGGAACTTGGTCCAGCTACCTTGGCATGTGTGTGTGTGCGCGCGTGTGTGCATGTGCATTCACGCATCTGTGTTGTGGTTGTGTGTTTATTACCAGATCTTCTGCTATGTTTTTGATGTTGACAGTTACTTTAAGAATGCCTTTCAAAGGAAGAATTTTGAGATCAACCTAGCAACATAAAAAATGAAAACCCTCTCTTTATCCAAAGGATATTATTATCAAAAATAAATTGGACCATGTGCTTACAACTTTTTTTTTAAATATCAGATAAAAATTTATCTTCTTCCTGTTTAAAAACAGAAATAGTTTTTTTAAATCAACTTAAAGGAAACTTCTAATTTGAAATTGGACGTTTTGCAATAGTGCAAGTGACCGGTGTACAGTGGAACAAACAGTTTGGACCAGGTGGTAAAGGAATTGATGTAATGGAAGAGTCAAAAAATAATTTCCTATCTACTGTGTTTGTGGGGATGTCACACAATGGCACTTACTCTGTGGCTCACATTTCAATCTGTTTTCCCTTTTCAAATAGGCAATTAGGTGGCAAGTACCACATTTAAAATTATGTAGTTCTTTACCCGTTAGTTAACTTCATTGTAAAATATTTTTAGGAAGTAGAGAACTGTAACATGCAATTATTTTTTCTCAGCACTGCTTAAATAGTGTATTCGGTAGGAGTCATGCAATGGATTATGTAAATAAACCACTACATTCATGAGATCATTTGTTATTCTAGAAAGAGACAGAGACAGATATGTTGAGTAGCAAAGATGTACAATGGGAGACAATTTAGTGAGGAAAAGCGTCATTTGATAATACATACATCCCAGTATAATCTGTTAGTTGAAAATTTGTGCAAAATGTGATCCAATTTTTATTTCTGAGCTTCTGCATTATAACTAACACTTAAAAAATCTGTTATTTTGCAGTGAACATGTATACACATTCTAGTATAAATTTATTATAAATGGAGTATTGCAGAGAACCGCAAGAATATGGATGTTCCACAGATAAAAATATTTTCTTTTTTCATTTTTTAAACATTTTCTTGAGGATTGGTATCTGCTGACTTATTTTGCCTCTTCAAGAGTAAAGTGAATCTTTTTATATTTACTTGCTGATTATTATGTACATATTTAAATAGATAGATTATAAATAACTTTATAAACAATTATAGATCAGTCATGTTATTTTACTGGCATATTTATGAAAATATAAATAGTAGGCATATATGATGACAATTACTATTATTATTGTTACAAATAATTGTCAGTGATGATTATTGTTATAGCAAATATTTTGCTTTATTTCCTAAAAGTTTTTTTTTTTTTTAAAGCATTGAATGAGTGGCAGCCTCAGCTCTCTTAGATGCTGTAGCTGGTGGTTGTTCAAGTTGATTATACTGACTCCCCAGCCTTTAGTGTTCGCCCATAGGTAGACTTGGTTTACACTACTTGAAAGGTTGCTACTTGAGTAATGACTTTCCCAGGGACAGTAATGGAGATTAAATCATACACATATTGAAGTCTCCAGCTGTATTTATCCATTCATTCAACCCAATTTTGTTCATCATTACATAGCAGAAATATTCTACATATTTTATCCTTAAAAGCTACAAGGCCAGTCTGAGCAAGGTGAGAAATTTCAAACTGAAGTAATGAATTATCACCTATTCTCAGTGGAAGTTTTTCCTGCCTCCTTGGAAACAAAAGCATTTTTAAAAGCAGGGAATTATAAAAGATAATCTTTACTTGCCTATTTGAAAATGTATAATAAGATTGAATACTAATAGTCATAATTGGCATACTGACTTCCACAGCATTTACCACTAAAAATAGTGCATAAAATAAGCCATTTCTATTCATAGGAATCATAAGTTTCTTTTGGCCTAAAGTTTCTTGAAAATTTGTAATAAGAATCTGCCTGGGACCAGCCTGTGGCAAAATGTCATGTCCAGTGTTGCTGAAAGGATGAGACGTCCTTGGCGAAAACAAAAGGACTGAGGGGAAGGGGATGAGGTAGAATGAGGAGACACCTACACTAGGTGAGGTGTTAGTATCTTCTGCCGAGAGGCTCAGCAGGTTTTTATTTATACATTTTTTGCAAGCAGTGAGATTACATTATCATGTGCATAGAAGCAAAGCAGAAACAATCAGTGCATCTCTTTTTCTATGGGCTTTTGGCCTCTACCTGCTCTCAGTAAGCTGGCAACCTTCAAGGTTAATAAAAAACTAAGCCTTTCACTAAAACTCATTGTTTCAGCTAAACAATAACCTAAGACAGTTGATAGCCGCCAGTACCTGCCTATTAGCCAAAGCCTAAGCAAGAAAAGACTCCTTTTATCCTCATGGCCTTCAGCTGGTGACCAGCTGCTACTCAGCTATCAGAACTTTTTTCTATTTAGAAACTCCTAACTCAAATAGATTCTTTTAAAAACTTTCCCAAGAAACTTCTAGAGAAGGCAAAAGAAGGACCCACTACAATTGTGCTGGATTGCTTGTCGGGCATGCACAACAAACCGTCTCCCATTGTCAAGTGGGCCAAGCTGCCCAACAACTAATTTCTAAACAAACAATTTTCCGTGCTATTTACTTATAGTATGCTGATACATATAATTTATTGCCTAATATACTTTTTGATAAATTTTTCTCTCTCTGTGACCAAGAACAAAAAACAAAGTTATGCCAGATCTTCAGCCCCACGGTGTAAGGCCTTTTCTCTTAGCTGTTTGTCAGTATCCTATCAGGCTGGGGCAACAATGCCCCCCTGCAGCAAGAATCATTTTTTATACTGTTATTATTTTTTACACTGATGTCTTATTTGGGTCCCCTCTATTCCTCCTATAGGTGAAACCATCCAATATGGTTTTCTTTTTCTTTCTGACTTATTTCACTGAGCATAATTCTTTCCATCTCCATCCAAAAATTAGTTTATCATTTTTGATTGTTGACACAACACAACAAAACCAGATAATTTTAAGCCAGAGGTATCCTGCAGGGGAGGAGGAGGGAGAGGGATCAGAGGGTGGGAGGGAGGAACCCAAGGGCCTGTGGTGATGATGCACTGGTGCATTGGTGAAGGAAATTCTATGGGGACTACACCTGGAGAGGGGAAAGCAAATATTGTTTAAAAATGAACAATGATGTAAAAAATAAATAATTAAAAAATTTAAAAAGAATCATTTTAAAATTATTTGCTTAGTTCTCTTGCCTCTTAATGCTTTAAATATAATTCATGAAATTTGAAAGGACAAAATGAGGAAGCAAAAAATGTTTGTTGTACATAGAATAAAGCATGCATGTAAAGAAAAAAAATAAAAACAATTACAGTTTCTTTAACTGCCAAGCATATGAGTAGAACTGCAACAGATCTGTTGTTTATACTATACTTCACTTAGTGTGCCATACTGTGGATGATGTGATACCCCACTATTTGATGTAGCAATGAGACTTTTTTAAATGCTGTTAATTATGGTTATGAAACATTATGAATTATACATTTATGCATTCCAGTGTCAGGAGGTTAAATGTGAGAAGCTGGGATCATCTTAGAATCAATGAAGGACGGTTCTCCCTCTAAACCTAAATATACCTGCAAAGTTGGTGTACTTGAATCATTTTATTTAATTGAGTTATTGCCTTCACAAAGTGGTGCTAGTGGTAATACGAGTAATATTATCTAATAAGATTCAGTTGCTCTTTGTGCTGGGGACTATTCTGAACACTTTGCATAGAGTCTCATGTAATATCATCACAGTGTTCTGTGAAACAAGGACTGTTTTATCCCCCTTTCACTGAAGAGAAATTGAAGCATAGAAAGGATAAAACAGCTGATAAGTGACAGAGTAAATTTGGATTCAAGTCCAGTGGTACTGACTCCAAAGGTCAAGCTTTTCTATTCAAACAGGCTGCTCTTTCATTAATGTGGTGAGTGAGAAGAGCTAATAAATGTCCTTTTCCCCAAGAAAATGATGTTGTGGAGACATTGGAATAACTAGCTCATTCATGTTTATAGCTCCAAGAGTAGTGGTGTATTTGAGATCTTGCACTATGATTTCCTAAAGGTGCCTTTAACTCTCATAGGACTCCCCTCCATTTGGCCGCAGCCCATGGTCACAGTGCAGTGGTCACTCTGCTTGCAGAGAGAAAATGCAACCTTAACCTGTGTGATGCCGCGCACAGGACAGCTCTGGTGAAGGTATGTGGTAGCCAACTCAACCAGCATGGGATGGATTTGACTCAGTTTACTTGACTGGAAATGAATTTAGTACATTAACCTCATTTAAGTTAGCTAATTGCCAAAACCTACAAAATGTTTAACCTTAATTCCTAGAATTTACTATTTCTTTGTGTGATACTGACAGGCAGTACAAAACCAGGAAGAAGAATGTGTACGTATTCTTCTAGAACATGGTGCTGATCCAGATATTTTGGACGCTGATGGCAACTCTGCGCTCCACTATGCTGTTCAAAATGAAAATGAGTCCATAATAACAAAGCTGCTTTTACACAAAGCAAATATTGAGGTACCAAACAAGGTATAGACCAAGTAATTTTTTTTTACAAAACATAGGAACTGCATTTTTTAAGCCACAAAACATTTTACTATCTATATCTCTCTGATATGTATGCATGCATACATTATACTGAAGACTATACACAAGGGCCTATCACCACAACTCTGAAGCCAAGTCAGGGAGATCTAGAGAACGATGGTGCCCACGGAAAGGCCAAAAGTCTGTCACTGCATCACGTATGCTCCCCTGTTGGAAAAAAATTTTCCTTAGTGCCTGGCAGTGGGTGTAGGCTCAGCACCCACAAAAGACTGAAGACGTGATAGGTGCTAGGTACTCTGCATGGGTCCAAGAAATTTGTGCTACTAGGCTGGGTATGGGGGGGACTTGAGACGCCACAGCCAGCATGGTTACCCACGGAGAGAAGCAGCAGGCTGTCAGGGCCCAGCACCCTAGGTTCCGAAATCAGGGCAAGGGATCAGGTCATGTCTTGACATCGAACAAGGGCATCCACCTGTGTTGCTCACTATGCTGCCAGCTCTGAACCACTGTGGGCTCCCCGCAGCAAGAAGTCCTGCTCATTCTTGCATAGCTCATCAGTGGGGCATAGCTGTACAGGGGAGCAGGTGAAAGGGAAGCCATTTGATCTGCTTTTCCATCTGGACATACATTACCTTCTGTAACCACAGCCCTGACATAGGTGGGTCACATGTACATATTGGAGGGTGGAGCACTCCCTGAATGAAAATGGTTTTAAATAATTGTCTAAAATTCCACTTTAAATAATAATGTGTCTAAAAGATACAGTAGAGGGGCTTAGCATTTTTATAGGGGTGTTTGCCAAGTATTTGTGCACTGAATTGGTTAAAGGTTATTTTTAAAAATTTTATTTTCAACCCAGTATTTTTTTCCTAATAATGAAAACACAGGACAACAAAATTTGCCTGGGAAATAGTCTTTATTTTAAAACTCAAAACAAAAGTAATATGAAAGAAGTCTGCTGCTGATGATGAATTTTTGCTTCATAAACAATATTTTTCATAAAATGATTTCTCTCTCTCTGGCCAAGCCTGAGGAGGGAAAAGGAAGAGAGCAATCATAAACACGTGGGCTAACTTGGAAATTTGGCTATTGAGGGTAATTGCCAATAGAGGGAAGAGCTGATTTTTCCCCTTTAGTTTATATTTACTCAGATGCTCTTCAGGGTTTACAAATCATAATTCTTATTTGGTAAAGGAAAATTCTGTGTTTTTTTTTTGCCAAATTCTCAACATATGGAGGACATTGTATTTTTATTTCTGGTCCCCATTCTTCTAAAAAAAGAAAATAATTTTCAGTGGCAATGAAAATGAAAACCAGACTAAAAGTGAATTTTAAAAACTGAATTTTCTCTTACTAAGGTAAGATAAAAAAGTTCCATCTTCTAATAGGGGCAACCCAAGGACCATTTAGTAATAAGCAATCAGAACTCATTTGAAGCCTATTTTTTTAAATTCAGAGCCCATGTCCTTAGTAATCCAAGTGAAGTAAGATTGCCGGATAGTGACATCAGGGTGCCAGTTACCACTGATAGCAGAGAACCAAGTAAATGTGCCTCACTGAGTAATATTCCATTGTGCATATGTACCACATCTTCTTGATCCAGTCATATAGACAATGGAATATTACTCAGCAATCAAGAAAGATAAAACACATGCAGTTTGCAGCAACATGGATGGAGCTAGAAGGCATCATGCTCAGCGAAATAAGTCAGAAAGAAAAAGAAAAATACTGGATGGTCTCACTCATAGCAGGAATTTAGAAAACCTAAATAAGGGATCAGGAAAAAGACTAATTAATACAAAGTAAAAAACAAGATCAACAAGCAACTATAAACTAGAGACACACTACGGGTGCTGAGGGGCTGGGAGAGGAAGGATTAGGGTCAAAATAATGGGGTGGTGCAATTGTATGGGGAATATAACCAAAATGAAAATGCATACATTGTGAAAAAATGAAAAATGATGTAAGAATTATATAAAATAAAATATTAAAAAATAAAAATAAAAAAGAGCAAAAATAAAAGGAATAAAAAAAAATGTGCCTCACTGGAAGAAAACCATCACCTTTAGTAGAAAATTCTCAAAATGATCCCTGCAACCCTTAATTCCTCAAATGTTAATGTTTGCCACAAGAAAGTATTGTTCAAAAGGGATTCAGCAAAGTTATACAGATTTTTTTAGAACTGGACATGTAATGTTTTGTAATTTTCTAAAGCAGTAAATGATCATGGAATGTTTCTAGTGGAGCATAGTCCTTAACTTCTGCCAAAAGTAGGTTATTTGGACTATAAGTTAAGAACCACTATTCCAGAGATGACCATTGAGATTATTAATTCAATAAAAAATGGTTCAAGCATTTATTACTGTTTCAGAATTTGGAGATACAGGGATGTAGGTCAGGACTGGACACAGGGCAGGTTTTCTAGGATCCCATGCAGACCGGGTAAAGGAGGAGTTCTGGAGCCCTCAGGGGTTTTGCAGGTCTTTTATTGGGGTTCACCAGGCATATGGCAGGCTAGGGTGCTGGGTGGCCGGGAGTCTGGCAGGCCTCCCAGCCCCCAGCAAGTCTTCACTCCGTGGGCTCTCCGGCCTTCTCTCGGCTTCTGTTCGTTCTCGGCTTCTTGGCTTCTGCTCGCGTCCCCATGATGCCGCCCTTAAAAAAGCATAGTCTTAGCCCAGGTGAATCCCATCTACATCTGCCCACACCCTATTCCAGGTGCCCGCCATCAGGCATGCATTCAGGACCTCAAGGATCCATCATCTGTCCTGATGGTGGGAGGGCAGAAAAGCCTGACATTTTCTTTACCCTACAAGTGCTTAAAAAAAACAAGCATCCTATGGCCTCAAGAAATTCTTGGTTTAGATGGTGAGGAATAAAATAACTAAAGTATACCATGGTAAATTTTGTAGTGGAAGCAAGATTCTTGGGACCAAGAAATTCTTGACAAGAGTGTTGGACAATAACTTTGCATCTGTTGAGGCTAGAGAAAGAAGTATTTTAAAGAGACAGAACAGCACATATGAAGTGACTGGTGAGAAGGAAGGGGTTACTTTTAAATTGATTTTTCTTATAGGTTTGAGTTCAGGAGATCTCTTTTAAGTTTTAAAATTCAGTTTAAAATATGTGATTTTGTAAACCATAAATTGTTTTTGTTGTTTTACAGTGTGGACATACACCACTTTTATATTCTGAGTCAAAAAAAATAAATAAATTAATAGAGTTTTTGCTAAGCAAGGGAGCAAATATAAATGCTGTTGATAGGTTTGGAAGGTATGTATTTTAAACTTTATGTGGTTCTAGAGTGGTAACAATTATTGAAACCAGAAAGAATAAATTAAGAAGCACATGGGTTTTAATTATTAATATCAACATGTCCTGTTAGGAAGAGAACCAATTCTTTTTTCCCCAAATATTTTAATTGTGTGTGTGTGTGTGTGTGCACACACGTGCACATTTATTAAAGCAACATTAGTGTACAGCACTGTATAGAATTCAGAAGTAAAGGATCCCACCTATTCAGATGTATGTTACTATGCCACAACCACCACTATAACACCCACAACCCTCCCACATATCCATTGTGCACCCTCCCACACTGGGAATCTACACACTTCTCTCCATCCCCCACTGGCACATCAGTTCCACAGTCAGACTCCTAGGACTTGCCCTTGGAAAACCAGTTATTCTTACTGTGTACTATGAAGAACAACATAGCAGGATTCACAGTTCTTATGTTAGCTGATGACACAATCTGATTCTTTCGGTTGTATGCCCTTATGTTACCTCACATGGTTTCCTGTTGGTTTATTAGTCTTGTGAAGTGTGGAGTCTAACTTTTAGTTTACTATATGACACCAACCTGAAATTGCAAATCCTTCTAGTAATACGACTTTAGCCTTTCCATTTCAATAGCTTTCATTAAAAGATGCATATTAGACATAAAAAGATTGATTTTATTTTTTGGATAATGCTTGTTATAAATTGCTTTCTTTGAAGATTACTAATTATATTAGCTTATATCCCTATGTGAATATTAATTACTATTACTCGATACTATAGGATCATTGGTTTTTTCCTTTGCCACTTCTAGTTTATTTGCCTGCTTTTACTTTCAATTGATATGGGTGGAAGTAAGAAAGAAATTTCTTCTTTATAAAGAATAAGTTTCTTCTTTATAAAGAAAATTCATAAGTAGGTGACAGAGAAGAGATGTGTTTTAGATTCCACAGGCCTGGGTTTAATTCCTATCTTTGCCACTTGCTAGGTGTGACCTTAGGAACATTGCTTATCATCAGCCAATATGCTTCTCATATGAAAAGGAAGATAATAGCACAATTGACACCTGAACAGCACAACTTGAAAAACTCACAAACTATAGCCTTGAAATATTGAAAATATTCAGAAAAAGTTAGATATGTCATGAATGCATAAATAACATATAGATAATAGTCTGTTTTATCATTTACTACCATAAATTTTATACAAATCTCTTATAAAAAATAAAAGTTTGTTAATACTTACACACTGTACACCATCTGTGTGTACAGACTGTGCATGTGCGGCATTCTTAATCAAAGAAAATGTGAACCAATGTAAAGATGCAGTTTTAAATCATTAGAGCATAAAATTGACTAATATATACTAATGACTGACTAATAATTTAACGTCTACATCCTGTTTCTATTGCAGTGAGCAGAAGGGGTGGGAGTAAACTTACGCTATCACTCAATATACTGCAATACTGTGAATGCATCTTATCAATTTCTTCATAACTTTTTCTCTTCTCTAGCTTTCCTTATGGTAAGAATGTAAAGAAATACCAAAGATGTGTTAATCAACTGTCTATGGTATCAGTAAGACTTCCAGTCAGTAGCAGTCTATAACTAGTTAAAGTTTGGGGGAGTTCAAAAGCATGGATTTTCATTGTGCTGGGTGTCAGCACCCCAACCCCTAAAAAGTGCAAAGGTCAACTGTATATCTTTTGAGGATCATTTTGTGTAAGATTGTTGATATAGCACTTAATTTGATGCTTAGCAATGCATTATCAGCATCATTAACTGCAGCTATGAGTATTGCTAACATTATTATCAATATCACTGTTTTAAGCTTGCAAATAACTTTTACTTACCTAACCTTTAACTGATAACAACAGACTAAGGAAGAAATGGAAAATAATTCATTCAGAGCTTCACCTATTTCAGATAAGTGATCTTGGCATTGTTTCTTGTCCATCAAAGGGCCTTAAATTAGCGGCTTCTACTGTGATGGGTCCCAATGGGACACGATGCCGCCTTTTAGCCTTCAAGTTAAGTTACAGAGATGAATACTTGCACACGTAAATGGTCAATTCTAGAAAGACAGGCAAGGGATGAATTTCGTAGAATAGATCCAAGTAGCTCTCTAAGTAACTTAAGTTCCCAAGGGTGAAGTTATCTCTGCTATTTTAGCTCAGCCCTCGCGTTTGCTGCATGCCATGATTCACCAGAGGTCATTCATATTCTCCTCCGGCATGGCATTGATTGCTCTTCTGAAGATCGGGGTGGAAGGACTGCTGACCAGTATGCTCTTCTTCATGGTTATATTAAGTAAGTGTTTACATTAAAATGTTAGCTATCACTAACCTGAGGATTAAAAGAATTTAACTGCTGCTTCTTCTGTAACAGGTGGGATTTCATAGTTTGGGTAGGCAGTTGTGGAATGGCATTGCGGTAGTCCACAGCATCGGCCAGAAACCAAGCCATGACTAGACTAGTTGGGAGTAGCAGTGGGCACTTTTCGATCTTTATCCTTAGGGATTCTGATGTGATCCACTTCATTCCAGCAAAACTCTACAAAATCATGTCACAAAATCCCGTCACATGTCTGATTTTTCTGACTAGTTATTTGCATTTTGAAAAGTTCATTTTAGCAAAAAATCCTATACTTTCCCCTTAGATGCTATTGCCTATCTTTCCCCCTTGAATTTTCTAAGAACCTAAGCAACACATTCTTTAAATCCATGAGAGACAGTTCTTTTTCACAAGTTGCATGGAGGGCAAATGGTGAAAGGCATGCTGATCATTTTTTTGTCCCCATTGATTCTGTTACTGCAGTGTTGCTCCTGAAACTGCTCTTGTAGTCTGGTCACTATTGACCATTGCTCCCAGGATGCCTCTGCTGATCAGATTCCTCCATCTCCATGGTGATTTCCACTAGAACTTCAATGTCACGACTTTCTTTAGTTCAGATACATATAGTCATATGCTCAGCCACTATGTTCTTGCGGCCCCCCCTCCAAGCTTTAGCCACACATACCCTTATTCCCCACTCAAAAACTTAGCCTACACCTTGACCATGAATTACCCTATGAGGGTCTTGTCTGTCTTTTTTGTTAGCAGATATTATTTGGACCCAATCTCAGCTATCAGAGAAGTTGAAGCAGTGGTGCAGGAAGTGCTAAGATTATCCTTTCTCTTTTGGTACCAGATCTGTACCCCAAAGCTGCTTTACATCCTGTGGGACAATTTTTATAAGTTGTGGAAAGTGCCATATTGTCCTTCTCAGAGTAGTGGGTGCTAACTGGTTCATTAAGGTTGATCCCTCAAATGATCTGTTTTTCATAATAGTGAAAACCCCCCAAGTGACTTGTATCTGTGTGAAGTTTCAAATATTTTTCAGAATCTCTTTCACAAGGAGGTAATTCAGTGGAATGGTTAGTTGGTTGTTAGGAAAGCTAAACCCCATCTGTGACTCTTCAATTTCCATGTATTATAAAAGCAGGTTGTGTATTCCAGGTAAGTTGGATATGAACCTGGGGATTACATATAATTCTAAGGACGATCTACTAATTATGAATTTGAAGAGGTAGAAAAGGAATAGAACTAGTCAAACCCAGGCTTGAATTTTTAGTTTTCTGTTCTTCATGTGATTGGTTATGGGGGAAAATTATGTTATCTAATGAGGTCATATATTTATAAATATAGTTACAAATTCTATAGTAGCTGAGATGCCTTTGAATTCTAAGCCCCAGGGGAAGAGCCATTCACTAGCCAAAATATAACATTTGGTTGTTAGAACTATAAAAAAAGCACACATTTAATGAAGTTTGGTATCCCAAGTTCTACCAGTAAAGTTCAAAAAGAAATTATTTCATTGCTTCAGTATTTCTCTGAGCATTAGTTTTTTTTTGTTTGTTTGTTTATTTGTTGTTTTTGGGGTATGGTGGGTATATTAAATTTCCTAATAACTCTGTGAATGGGACATCCAAATATCTGTTTTAGAGGGGAAAAAGGAGCCAAAGGGAAGTGGTTTGTCCAGGATCAGATGGCTATTTGAAACTTGACATACAGATGCTTTCCATATTTTAATCTAACTCTAATTTCTGCGCTCTACAGCCCCTTTTCACCTTTAAGTTACCTGTTTGATTAAAAACAAATTGTCGCTCTTATACATTTGAAGTGTGTGGGATAATTAAATTTTGATATTCTCTGTTATTACCTGAAATATTCTAAGAATAAAAATTTTGTTCACATGTGGAATTCTATTGAATCCTGGACCTGCAACATGAGGGTGAGGGAAATCAGACATGGGGGACTGTCATGTCCAGCATGCAGTGAATCTTTATTGTCTTAGTGCTCATTATATACTTCTCAGAGTGCATTAGGCATAACATCAATGTGCACCATAAAATGACAGCTGAAATGATTAACTATTTTATTTTGCTGCTGATATTTTCCTACTCTCAACTTTTAAGTGCCAGGTGGTCAGCTCTTATATGTAATCTGATTGCTCATTAGCTAGAGCAGAGGAGTTTTGCTCCTAACTGGTTTTTGGCTGTGGAGATACTGAGGCATGACTCTACACAGATCACTTTCAGGGCACTCAACAGCAGGTCCAGTCACTCAGAGGTTTTCCTCCGTGATGCATGTGTTTTCACATGCCTTAGAGACTCAGGTCAAGACCCTTCTGCTCACTGTGCAGGGTCTCTCTCAACATTCACGTAAGTATTAAAATTAGCAATTTTATTAATTTCATTTCTTTACATATAGCAATCACAAAATAATACTTGATCATAAAAGTGAAAAGGACAAACAGAACAAAAAGAATGAAAAGAACAAAAAGGAAGAAATGAAGGAAAATGATAAAAAGAAGGAAGAGAATGATCTAGGTAAGACTTCAGATAGTGAATTACTCTTGGTGGTGCTACCACAGAGGAAAAAATAAGAATACAGGAATTTTGATAATGAAAGAGCAATGAAAAAGATATACAAATTGCCTGTATACTTAAAATTTCTTAATTGCTTTGTTCTTCAGAATTAAAGAAATTACATGTAGTCATTTGAAATCTGAGACAGTATTGCCTTTCCAAAAAAAAGTTCTTAAAATTTAAGTTTGTATATATGTCCTCTAATAACATTCAAACAAATAGGACTTGTTTTAAAATATGTTTATTTTTATAGATTTATTTTTATTTATACAAGAACTGGGGTACAGGGCAGAGGTGTGGGAGGGTGAGAGGATTCACCAGAGACAGAGCGGGGAGCAGAACAGGCAGATGGACCAAAGACACTACCCAGGGGAGCCGCGGGTGAGACAGGAGAGGCCTGCCTGCTGCACCATGTGGGAATCTTCCTGACTGGATGGGAATCGAACCCGTGCTGCAGAGGCTGTGGACAGCTCTACAGTGCTGCGCTTAACCCGCTGCACCACCAGGGAGGCCCCTAAACTATGTTTCTAGTTTTATAAGAAATTAAGGGAAGAATTAGAAACCAGTATTCTATAATCAGTATGTTATTATACATATGTGATAGTTTCATTTTTACGTAATTATTCCAGTTACCTGTTGGTGTCACAACTATTATAAAGAGGAATTAAATAAACCCTGCTTAGTTGAAGAAAATTGACTATGTGAGCCTTTCATTTTCTTTACAGGAAATTTTATGCTATAGAACATATTGTCACTCATCAGTATTCTTTATTTTTAAATTCTTTTTAATATAGAGTTGTTACTTGTTTCATATTATTTCCTGATATCCTTGTTTCATCTGTATCTTTTATGCATTTAGTTGAATGGACAGAAGTACACACATTTTCAGGACCAGGATCAAGCACAGATTCAAGTAAAGGTATTCTGTGAAATATCATTTTGACAGTAATTATGTCTGACATATCAACCCTCAAGATAAGAATTTCATTTCATGTGGTTGTGTCAGAGGTTCCCTAACCACACCAGCTCGGGTTATTCACTGAACTGGCAGGACTCAGCATATAGTTGTTTTCATGCATGTGATTGATTTTTTAACATTTATTCATTTCTACAAGAACTGGGGTACAGGCCAGAGGTGCAGGAGGGTGAGAGAATTCCCCAGAGACAGAGCAGAGAGCAGAACAGGCAGTCGGACTGAAATACACTGCTGAGGGGAGCAGCGGGCAGGACAGGAGAGGTCTGCCGTGCCATGTGGGAATCTCCCTTCCTGGCCAGGAATCAAACTGGCACTGCAGAGGCTGCGGACAGCTTCACAGTGCTGCACTCAACCCGCTGTGCCCCTGGGGAGGGGAGGCCCCTCATGCTTGTGATTTATTATAGTGAAAGGATACAAGGAAAACTCAGCAAAGTGAAAAGGTGTCTGGGGCAAACTCTGAAGGAAAACAGGTGCAAGTTTCAAGTGTCTTTTCCCTGTGGCATTCTCAGAATGTGCCTAGTTCCTCCATCTCAAAATATGACAGCACATGTAAAGTGGGTGTTTGCCAGCCCCAGTGCTCCAGTGTTTTGCTGTAGCCTAGACATCCTCTCCCTAGCATGTACTGAAATTCCACTTCCCCAGAAAGAAAGCAAATGTTCAGCAGAAACCACATTGCTTGTACTCCTAATTTAGCACAATTGGGGAATAGAAGGAACCTTCCCCAAATCCACTTTCCCAGACACCCACCAAGGGTCAGCCATTTCAAGCAGGAATTTCTAAGGAGAGCAGTCTCAGGCTCACTGCCTGAAATCTTTCTAGTAGTTATGCTAACCTTAATGTTTGGCTTTATCTTAAAATTTTATTTTAATAGGCAATATAAAGATATAACATAGTATTAGTTTCAGTTGCATCATCCACCTTAAATTACAGTGCTGGTTACATTTTTGATTTTTGATGAGTGCTTAACAGATATTTATACAGAAACTACTGTGATTATTATAGATAATTACAATGTATTCTTTATATTCTCTTACTCTCTCAGGATAATTCTGAGACAAAATAAGCATTGCAAGTTCTGATTTAAAATTAAAATAAAAATTGCTTATTAGGCAGATGATCTAATTTGATTCTTATGATGCTGAATCCCATTGTAATTAGAAAACAACATAGTCAATAATATTTATCAGATTTTGCCTCTTAAGTTTAAAATTAAAAGAGCTTATTTTATATATAATCATGTACATCAGCTAGGGAGATAATACCCATATTTGCTTACTTTATTCTCATTTTTGAAGTGACTCTACCTTGATAAATTATTATGTGGTAGTAGCAGGTCAGAGGAAACCCTTTGGGAAAAAAAGTCTTTAGAAAAGGTTTAGGTTTACAGCAAACCTGAGCAGAAAGTACAGAGTGCCTGTATATCCTGGCTCCCACACATGTGCAGCCAAATGTGCTGTTGACATCTTGCACCACAGTTGTACCTTTATAAAAATGTGTGCATCTACACTGACTCATCATTGTCACCCAGAATTCATAATTAATTTTAGCACTAGGGTTCCCTCTCAGTGCTGTGTATTTTATGTATTTTGAAAAATGTATATTGACATGGATCCACAATTGTTGTATTTTACAGAATACAGAATAGTTGCATTGCTCTACGTATCCTCTGTGCTCTGTCTACTCATCTCTCCCTTCTTTCTAACCCCTGGAAACCACTGATCCTTTTACTGTCTCCGTAGTTATGCCTTTGTCAGAATTTCATATATATGGTATCACACAGTTTCATATATTTGATATCATACAGTTCATATCATATCATATCATATCATACAGTTTACAGTATCATACAGCTTATATATCATACAGCTTACATATCATATATCATACAGCTTACAGTTCACATCATATCATATCATATCATAGAGTAGATCATATCATACAGCTTAAAATGTTCGCATTTAAGATGTTCCTTGTTCTTTATGGTTTTTGCTGCTATTCATAAGCATAGCATGTGACAGTAATGCCTTACAAACTAAAAATCCTAATTTCTATAAATGTTGGATGTATAATGGGGAGGGTTGAGAAATATGACATCATTCACTACTATGCAGCATTAACTGAACCATCCTACTCTATGAAGTATATCCAGAGAGACTATTTATGGAAGGAGATAGTCTCCACAGGCTGTACTTTATCAAACTAGAGTCACAGTCTGAAAGTGTTTCCTGTTTTTCCTGCTGCATTGTATAGTGTCTCTAGACCAAGTTTCCTTGTTTTTTTAAATTGATGACATATCATTACTTTACATCCTTGTTTGTTTTCTCACAATGTAGGTTTTCTTCTCTCAGATGTGGTCACTATAATTTTCCTGCCACCAAAGCACCCATAGTCCTCCATCATAGTCCATGTTTTAATGTAAACCAAGTGGTGTTGTCTGAAAACCTGGAGAAGTTGTGTTATGTCACAGCAAAATTATTTTACTCTCCTCTAAGTATTTCTATTGGTGGCTATCCAGAAGAATCATGCTATTTAGGTTTGACATTGTCAGTTTATGATGCTGATTCTGCTAATGATACCATTTTGTGTCAGTTCTATAGGTTTGACTAGAATTATGCTCACTGTAAATAGCAATTCACTGTTGGTACTAAATGTCATTAAATATACTTTGATAAGTGATATCAGATGTCTTGCTGTTCATAAATATAAAGGAGGGTGGAGCCCACGAGTTCTTTTCTAGTATTGTCTCCAAGTTGGCCCCTAAGGAATATTTGTTAGCTGTCTTATACTCTTAATATTCTATACATTTTCTACTGTTGATTAAAATGTGTTTTTTTCTTTACTAGCAAAAAAGAATTCTCACAAGGACACTCTTAAGAGGTAGGATTTTACAGATTTTAAAAATGTCTCAATTGATGGAATGCAGAGAAAAGCAATCAGTATTCGTTGAGTGTTTTATTTCAGGCTAGACACTGTGTTATGTGCTTCCCATTTGTTATCTCATATAGTTGTTTCAATAGCTTTGCAAAGTAACTGCTGTTCCAGCCCACCACTTTTTACCAATTAGGCAACTGTGCTTCAGGAAGCATCGCATGTGACAATAATGCCTTACAAACTAGATGGTTTGTAAGGCAAATTTAGTTCATCCACGTTTCCATATTTAAGAAGGTATTTGCTCCATGACTTGACCATTAGCCTGCCTGGCTTCCCTGTCCATTCTCTTGTCCCTAGGTACTTGTGCAGCTCTGGCATGAATATATAGACCCAACGCAAACCAACTCAGAAAGTTCAATTTAGTTATGTGCTAATTTTTATTTTCAGGTTTCCCTAAGAAGCTGGCTTAGTCCAGGCATTTGCCCCAATACATTTAATAATGGCAGTGGTAACTAAAACTTTGCACCTACCATCAAAAGTTTTAGGGTAGATCTCAGCTACGGTCATAGACTGCAGGTTTTACATCAGCAAGACTCAATCATGTAGGTCTTCTTAGGTGTAAAGATATTTTATGGTCCTTGAGGTAAATTGTTCTTCTTTAGGTGAAGATGATCTGTGGTTTATAGAACAGCTAATGTTAACCTCAGCATCTATTTAGAGGATATTTCTCATGGATTTCTATACTTTGTGACTTCATAGTTTGGTGTAATCATTAGGCTAGTAGCCTTGGCTAGTACTCTGTAGTCTTTTCATTTTTGGTATACCCTTTTTTATTCTTTTTCCATAACTTTTCTATAAGTTCCATAAGCTTTTCTTGATTTTTTTTTTTTTTAACTTTCTTCTCTGCTGTTCTTGATGATTGTTTTGTTCTATTTTTTTCTACGTCTACCAGGGAGTTATTCTCCAATTTCCTATAGCAAAATAAAAAGCATGTAGAATTTCAGAATTTTAAAGAATCTTAGAGATTCAGTCAATCAAATGCCCTGTGTTTATCTTCTGAGCCAAATAGCTGTTCAAATGAATAATTGAAATTCAAAGAGATTAAACGGATTTCTTTGGGTATGGCATATGGCAAAAATGAGATTTAAACTCAGATTGTTCCTTTTTATTTATTTATTTATTTTTCAGGATTATTTATTTTTTAAAGATTTATTTATTTTTATTTATACAAGCACTGGGTATGGGTACAGTCAGAAGTGCGGGAGGGTGAGAGAATTCACCAGAGCCATAGCGGGGAGCAGAGCAGGCAGAAGGACCAAAGTACACTGCTGAGGGGAACAGCGGGCAGCAGGAGAGGTCTGCGCGCCATGTGGGACCCTCCTCCGGTGGCCGGGGAGCAGCCGGGGATTGAACCGGGCGCTGCAGAGGCTGCGGACAGCTTTGCAACCCAGCGCTCAACCGCTGCGCCACTGGGGAGGCCCAGATTTTTCCTTTTTTAAAGAGATTGTCTCTAGGTGAGTTTTTAATAAAAGAGAGGTGGGAATTGGATCTAGTGAACACAATGGAAGAAGATAAGAATGAAGTAGCAGAGGCGTCCAAACTTCAATACCACCACCGAGTTGATAGGAATAAGGGTTTTAGAAAAGAGTTACAAAATATTGGGGTTTATGCAAGTTATATAAAGAGAAACTACAGGAACAAGTATGTTGGGAATATTAAGTAGAGGCATATTAAATAGAAAGTTTAAAGGAGACTTAAATAGTTTGCTGCTTTTTTGTTGAATTGAGGGAACTAGCATACTTCATTTATATCAAAACACATAAAAACAATATGAGCCACCAGGAAGTGTCTCTGTATAGAAAATAGGATTGTGATATCCTCCTCCACCCCAAGTGACAGAAGCTGCCTTAGATCCCCCACACCTACCACGGTAGTTGAGACTACTAACCTACACAGATCTTTCACCTAAGGCAGGTGTTTCTTAGTCTCGGCCTCTCTTTCCATCACCGATGTCCCTGTCCATGTGCTGGCAGGGTTGCATGGAGCTAGGATGACTGTCAGGTCAGTCACAGGGCCTCATCTGACTGCTTGATCACAGGCCTGTGTTGGTAGTGAGTGCATAAGCTTTGTTTCGCTTATTTTCCAGCAGCAGGGAAATGACCTACTCTTGGTCATTTGAGCCCAGCCCAGCCTTGTTTCTGGAATCTGTGCCGTCATAGGTTGAAGATTTAGAGGTTGGAGACTGCCACTGAGCCTGGTAGATGTGGGGGAATGGGAGCCCTGTAGTAAGGGAGATATTTAAATTGTATGCAAGGGAAATAGTGGCAGAACTCAGGACATTGTCTTTGCAGTAGTCTCTCTCCTTGGGTATCTGAGTACTTATGAACATTTTTAAAGGCTTGCCAGTTTATGGGGACCTGAAAAAGGCAGGACCTATATAGGAAAAATAATCAGAATTTATAATTTTTAATGTTTTAATTCCTCTGGGATTAGTAATTATTCTTTGACTTCAGTACATTTAGTTTTCAAACATTTTAGGGACCTCCCTATACAATTTTAGAGTGAAGGGAAGGAATGAATCCTAATAAGTGGTTTGCATGCTGAAGGAATAAGACTGCCATTTTTGACTGACTTAGATTGGTCTTTGAACCAAGGACAGGTTATGAAGAAGAAACAGTATACCTTTCTTCTTTCTTTAGGTTATCAGGTTTATTGTAGTTCAGATAATAAAAGTTATGCCATCTATTAATTGGATTTTCAATGTAACCATCAGTACTTTTTGTAAGAACTACTTTTTTTCTCAGAAGGTCTAATTTTTTTGTTATGGGCACAAGAATGGAATTTTATTGGACATTTTACAGGCTGGGGGAAATAGAGGTAGAAATAGATACAAAAGTTTTTTTTTGAAAAAAATAAATTGATCCCAAATTTGAATTATATAAAGAAAATTGATTTAGCATGTAGGTAGCCAAAGTTTCACTTGATTTTTCAATGTAGAAATGAAATTTTTGTTGTATATTTTATCTCTAAAGGCGTCCCATGAAACTAAACTTTGATGATTCGTGTTCTACATTATCCAAAATCGTAGATTTTGAAACTAAGGTAATGTGAGCTTTGTGAAATGTTCTGCTGTATTTCGTTTCCATTTAGTATCTCAGTGTGGCATTCATTCATTCATGAATTATTGCCCCATTGGTTTCCTTTTTTCTTTCTGTCTTGAAAGAAGCTGACTTTATTAATACATGTTTTAATGTTTATTGGGGTAAATTTGATTTATAACACTGTATATATTCTATGGATATAGTTTCACACCTCAAAAAATGTATGTTATTATACCACACCCACCACTAAAGCCCCTATAATCCTGCACCATATTCACTGGGCCTCATCTGCACTTCACTTCCTCTCTGCCCCTCTGGCAGCCTTGTTTCTATTGTTATATTTTAAGGGTTCATTTTGGTTTGTTCTCTTACTTTGCTTCTTTATTAAATTCTACAGATAAGTGAAATTATCTAGAGTTATCCCAGAGTCTTATAATCATGAAAGGGATCAAAAAAGAGTCAAAATGAGAGAGATTGTTATAAAAACCTGACAGAAATAGTGAGGTTGAGTGAGAGCAGGAAATTTATAAGAATGTAGGAGGCGAGTCCACAGGAATGGAGGGAGCAGACCCCATCATGGATGTGTGCCTGAAAGAGCCTGAACCTGTCATGGACAGATGCAGTGGGGGCAGCCATCAGCGTACCCCCGGAGAGTGGGGGCAGCCATGGGCGTACCCCCAGAGTGGCAGCAGCCACAGGTGTGCCCCAGGGGAGTAATCTTATTTTTGTGGACGTCCCCACAATGGGGAGGAACTCCCCTAGACCTGAGCATCCTCAGGCCTCGACATATTATCTGTCTTTGGCATTCCCTCTTCTCTGGGTGGAAGGAAGGCTGCCTCAGAATTCCTATTTAAGAAGAACAGCTTGCATTTAGCCCACATATGGCTAATCTTACTACCATTTAACAAGAAACCCCTGTAGCATTTATGATGAGTTGCAATGCAAGACCAAGAGGCCTAGCTCTGACACTGTAAGATCTAAGATAGGGCCTCCCTTGGTGGTGCAGACGGTTGAGCGCCAAGCTGTGGGACTGCCCACAGCCTCTGCAGTGCTGGTTCGATCCTGGCCAGCCAGTGAGGGTCCCACATGGTGCGGCAGACCTCTCCTGTTGCGCCCACTGCTCCCCTCAGTAGTGTGTTTCATCAGTGTGCCTGTTCTGTTTCCCACTTTGTCTCTGGTGAGTCCTCTCACCCTCCCGCACATCTGGCCTGTACCCTGGTTCTTGGATGAATAAATAAATAAATCTTTAAAAAAAAAAAAAGACCTAAGATAGCTGACTGGATTTGTGTTAGTCCCTCACAAATCTTGAAGGTAAGGCAGATATAACAATAACCTTCAGAGTTGAACCTCGAGTTAAAGGTCCACTTATTAACCAAGGAGAGGAAATTTTCTTCCCATAGCAAGGGGAGGAAACTATCAAATTACCAGTGACATAGGAAGGCACTTAGAAGACAAGAATTCAGAGAGGGGGAACTTTCAGAGGGGGAGCACTACCTGACCAAAAACAAGGCCGGATGGGTTACTGGCTACTTGTGGCTCATTGCAGTTGATTATGATGAAAAGGAAGTAATGAAAGAATGTGGTTCAAGTTAGGGAAGAGCACTAGAAAATTGGTCATGAAAAGCAGGTCCAGGTCTCGTTTTTACAATCCCAAGAGGTGGAGAGCTGTGGGGTGGGACATGTGGAATGCTTATTAGGAGTTCCTGCATTGCTGCACCCTTCTTGCGGTTGGCAGGACTAGAGCTAACCCAGGGTGCACGCCAACTTATTCTTTCACGGGAGACTTCTAGAAAGCAGCAGCCGGCCCTAGTGGCCTTTTACATGGCTGACCCATGTCCACTATTTTTTTTTTTTTTTTTTTTTGCGGCAAGAGTGAGACCTAGTTTGAAAACAGAACTCAGGAGCCAGCTCTGTTCCCCAGGTAGAGAGGGAACAGCTGCTCGACTGAGATTGATTAGCAACGGAGTGAGGCAAAGAGAGAGGCATGAGGTGTTCACTCGGTTGGGCTTAGGGCAACTGGAAGGTCGTGCTTCCATGTTTTGGGACCCGCCAAAGAGTAGCCTTGGCCTGAGCCCCTCAGTCTTTGTAGGACAGCCAAACAGTCGCCAAACACCACCTCCTCTCAAAAAAGAGGTTATAATAGCATGAAGATAGAGAAAACTGGAGAAATCTTACTGATGCCATGGAAAACCAAGTGTTGGGAGCCAAAATGATGTGGATTTTTGGAGTGCAGGGTCCTTGGGTTCACCCTGGGAAAGTTTTCACCAGAGCTCCTGTTTCAGTGACATGCAGCGAGTTTCTCCACGAGACAGAGGTGATGGTTATATTTATTTTTTTTAAAGATTTATTTTATTTATACAAGAACTGGGGTATAGGCCAGATGTGCAGGAGGGTGAGTGGATTCAACAGAGACAGAGCAAGGAACAGAACAGGCAGATCTACTGAAATACACTGCTGAGGGGAGCAGCAGGCGACACAGTAGAGGTATGCTGCGCCTTGTGGGTTGCTCCGTGCCTGTGGGGATCGAACCGACACTGCAGAGGCTGTGGACAGCTTCACAGGACTGTGCTCAACCGCCTGCACTGTCAGGGAGTCCCCAGTAGTTATATTTAAATAGCAGGTTTATTAGAAAAGGAACAGGACAGTAAAAGACACTTGCATAGACACAAGTGGGCAGAAAGAGCTGTTCCAAAAGGGACAGGTTTGCTAAGAGAGGCCTGCATGGTTGCAGGTGGGCGGCATTGAGGAGAGCCGCCTCCACTGAGGGAGGTCAGTGAGGAGAAGTCCTGGCATGGTGTAGGTCATGGACAGGCAGGAAGGCTGCTGCCCTGCAGAGGGAGAAGTTTGGTGAGAAGAAGACCCTGCATAGTCACAGGTGGGCAGACAGAGTGCTGCCCTGTTGTGGGAGCTGCCTTAGGTTTTATAATCTTCAGGAAGGGCCTAATCTTTCTGGGTGGATGGTTTGTGCCTCTATGGCAGTCTGATAGTTTCTGGGTGTTGCACCTCCTGATCTGGGCGTTGAAGACTAAGAGTCTTGGTTTCTGTAACTGGGTTAATGGATTACGCTAATCCCTTCTACCCTTACCTCCTTGTATGAGTTAGGTTCTTGGCCTTGTATCTCCTTTCCTCCATCACTCTGACATTGATCATGCAATATAGGAGAAAAAAGATTACAGGAGGTATACAATTTCAAGAATGCCTGGGGGAGGGTCTCCCTGGTGGTGCAGAAGTTTCAGTCACAGTACTGTGGGGCTGTCTGCAGCCACTGCAGCATGGGTTCAAACTCTAGCGGGGGAGGTGACCTACATGGTGCAGCAGACCTCTCCTGACTGGCCTGCTGCTCCCCTTAGCAGTGTGTTGCAGTCGGTATGCCTTTTCTGTACCCCACTCTTTTTCTGGTGAAGCCCTTCGCCCCCACACCTCTGGCCTGTACCCCAGTTCTTATATGCATAAATAGATAAATCTTTTTTGTTTTTTTTTAAGATTTATTTATTTATACAAGCACTAGGTACAGTCAGAAACACAGGAGGGTGAGAGAATTCACCGGCACCAGAGCAGAGAGAACAGGCAGACTGAAAAAGTACACTGCTGAGGGAGGAGCGGGCAGCAGGAGAGGTCTGCCCGCCATGTGGGACCTCTCTCAGAGGCCGTGGATTGAACCATCCCTGCAGAGGCTGCTTAAGCTTCCCACCCCCGCGCTCAACTGCTGTGCCACTGGGGAGGCCAAAACAGCATTTCTCAAGCCACAAAACATTGTATTATCTACATCTCTCTGATATGTATGTATCATGCATGCATTCATAATGCAGACTATACACAAAGTCAGAAGCACGGGAGGGTGAGAGAATTCACCAGAGCCAGAGCAGAGAGCCTAATAGGCAGACTGAAAAAGTATACTCTAAGGGGTGCAGCATGTGGCTGGAGAGGTCTGGAGGACAGGTGGGACTGTACCAGGTGGCCAGGGATGAAACCGGTGCTACAGAAGCTGCGCCAGCTTCCCACCCCAGCGCTCAACAATTCTGCCACAGGGGAGGCCCTCAATTGCATTTCTGAAGCCACAGAACATTATATTATCTACATCTGTCTGATATGTGTGCATGTGTACATTCATAGTGAAGACTGCACACAAAGCCAGAGGGAGAAATGTGTACATTTTCTGTTAGAACATGGTGCTGATCCAGATACTTTGGACATAAGTGGAAACTCTGCCCTCCACTTTGCAGTGGATAATGAGAATCAGTAGATAAAAACTAAGCTGCTTTTACACAAAGCAAATATTGAAGCACGAAACAAGGTAAGGACCCAGTAACATTATTCACAAAATATATCAAAATATATGAACTGCTTATATATATATATACAAGCACTGGGTACAGTCAAAAGCACGGGAGGGTGAGAGAATTTACTAGCATCAGAGTGGAGAACAGAACAGGCTGACTCACACAATACACTACTGAGGGGAACAGCTGGTGGAAGGAGAGGTCTGTGTGCCATGTGGGACCCTCTCCCATACGCCGGGAATGGAACCTGCGGTGCAGAGTTTGCAGGCAGCTTTGCAACCCAGTACTCAAATGCTGTGCCACCAGGGAGGCCCAAACTGATTTCTTAAGTCACAAAACGTTTGATTATCTACATCTCTCCCATATGACTGCATGCATACATTCATACTGAAGACAATGCACAAAGCCAGAAGGAGGAATATGTATGTTTTCTCCTAGAACATGGTGCCTATCCAGATACTTTGGATATAAGTGGCAACTCTGCCCTCCACTATGCAGTGGATAATGAGAATCAGTAGATAAAAACTAAGCTACATTTACACAAAGCAAATATTGAAGCACGAAACAAGGAATAGACCCAGTAACATTATTCACAAAATATATGAACTGCTTTTTTTTTTTGTTTGTTTTTTATACAAGCACTGGGTACAGTCAGAAGCACAGGAGGGTGAGAGAATTCACCAGAGTCAGAGCGGAGAGTACAACACGCAGACTGACAAAGTACAATGCTGAGGGGATCAAGGGGTGACCGGAGAGGTCGGGGAGACATGTGAGACTCTTGCCAGGCGGCCAGGGATGGAACCAGTGCTACAGAGGCTGTGCCAGCTTCCCACCCCAGGGCTCAACTGCTCTGCCACAGGGGATGACCTCATTTGCATTTCTGAAGCCACAAAACATTTTATTATCTACATCATCTCTCATATGTATGCATGCATACATTCATACTGAAGACAATATGCAAAGCCAGGCAGGAGGAGGAATATGTATGTTTTCTCCTAGAACATGGTGCCGATCCAGATACAATTGACGTAAGTCAGCAAGATATCCATACAGACGGGTATGGAGCCCTCTGAAGACCTGGAGGGACTAAAGAGTAATAGACTGCTTGTGACGATGCTGGAAGCGTCATGGTGGCACAGGAGATGGATAAGATCCTGCAGCTGCGGACGAGACCTCACCTGCAGGAGACACCTGAGAGGACCAGCCCAAGACCACTGAGGCAGCAGAATCACTGGAGAAAGAAAGAGGATCGTGATTCAGAGCTCACCAGTGCTGACACAAGGAAGAAGCCGAAGAACTTGGGACTAATGGACTTGGACTGACAATCCCGGCAGAAGGCGGAGGACCTTGGCATGTTATTTTTTTTGGGGGAATCTGGGGGTGGCCTGTGGGTGTCAATGGCCAAAAGCAGCCTGTGTATGCCCAGCAGCTAGGCAGAGGAAAAAAGCCAAATTTGAGAAGGCAAAAGCTGGTGCTAAGTTGAAAAGCCCTGAGCAGCTGTTAAGCAGCCTGAGTATGCTGAAGACAAGTGAGTCTCTTAAAATCACCTGTGGATGATGCATTGTTCGTTCTTGACTGAGGGTGAATTGCTGAGGAACCCATCCTTGGGGGAAGGGTGGGGAACGTGGCTTGGGGTGGAGCCCAAGCTGAAGAGAGGCCCAAGATAGGCCGCATGTAGAGTTTGGATCCCTGATCCATGCGCTTGTGCAGTGGGCTGGCCTGAGTGCAGGGGTTTGTGTGTCGCATTGGTGGCTATGAAAGCCGAGTGTTGGAGCAACCTCAGACAGAAACCGTGAGGGTTGGCGATTACCCCCAACAGTAGAATAGAATCGCCAGTCCCAGAGTGAGTGCATCCTGGGGGTGGATGTGGTGTGTGGCTTGTAGCCGAGACTACAGCCAGAGAAGGCCAAGAAGCCTGACGGCTCCTGGTGTGTTACAGTAGAGGCCATGAGTGGTTCCCCTGCCTCATATGAGAAAGATGTGGTAATTGTTATCTTCCTGCCTTAATGCATATGCTTATGCACTCTCAAGGTTTGCTTGAAATGTATAAATAAATAGCTGCTGAGACCCTCAGCAGGATGATGTCTGCACCCTGATCAAGTGTCTGCATCTCCTCACTGCCCCTCCCCATCATTCCGCAATGGAGCTGACGCAGTCCCATCCTTCAGGAACCCATGACACCCATTCTGCTGCAGCTGGCTCGCGACATTCACATAAGTATTATATAGCAAGTATTATATAGCAATTGAAAAATAATACTTGACTATCAAAGTAAAAAGAACAAAAAGGATGAAAAGAAGGAAAATGATAAAAAGAAGGAAGAGAATGATCTAGGTAGCCTGGCCCCCGCCAGTTCACCTTTCTGAGTCCATTTATTATAAAGCATATGTGGGCAAAATTTCCTTTTTTTAAAGATAGGATTTCTGTCATGCCAAGAAAGGAAGGGAGGAGGATATGCAGGATCTCAGTGTCTAGCCAGTACAAAAGGTAGTGCTAGACTTTCAGCGAAAGCAGAGGACAAGCAATTTGATGATATGATGTCATGGTGATGTCACAAGGTAACATCTGTAATTCTTCCTTTCAGATCGAAGAACAATTAGCAGTCATTGCTTTTCTGCAAATCAAGCAGGATAAGTAGTGTTCAGACCAAGGCAAGTAAAATCTCACCCTTATCAGACAAATACTGCTAAGAGGTGAATGATGTGGACAATTCAGCTTTGGTTTCTTCACAAAAGGAACGGGTTCACAAGCCTGTGTGTATGACTTGGAACATCGGTTCCCACTTCATCAGATGTATGTTCCCTCACACACCCACACCAATGCATCCATGTCTTTTTCCTAGACCCCTCAGCCCCCTCCCTGTTGTGTGCAACCACTCCTACGCCCCCATCTAGTAGCACAAATTCTGTAGTCCAATATCCTGGGTTTGTTTTGCTTAGGGTTGCCAGTTTTTGTTTAGTGACATTGTGGCGGAACTGTATTGCAGCAAAATACATTAATTTATATTCATAGATGTGTACACGTGGAGGGAGGTCCTGGGAGAACACAACCTTTCTGGGATTAGTCTGGGAGAGCCCTGACCTCTAGTCATGGAGAGCGAGCACTGAGCCCTCTTCCCTGGCAAGGGGTCGCAGCCCCTGGTGCTGGGGTCAAGCTCCCAGCTAGCTTGGTGTGCAGCAGAAACAGAGGGTGGCTGCTTTGGGGCTTGCCCCAAATTAGCCCTGTGGAGGGCGTTACTGATAAGCATGAAAGGATGTAACTTTACTTTTTTTTTTTTTATTAATTAAAATTTCCCTGAGTTACCATTTCTTTTACTTACATTTATCACCACTGATTTGGGGGTTCTATATTTCCCATGTTCCTCTTGTGTGAATGTCCCAGAGACTGCCCTGACAAACTCTGGTCTTGGGGTCACAGTGTTCTAATATCCTTAGGGGCAACCCTTTTAGGGCTGGGAGGCACAGTGGTCAGGGAATTGAGCTCCTAAGGATCGCTTTCCAAGGGCACATCCTGAAGTTGTCCCATGGGGTCTGGCCGTTACCCTGGGGCATTATTAGGATGATGAGTCATGATCATCATGACTCATTTTTTAAAATAAATTATAAAATCTTCCCAATTTTGGGAAAGCCCACCTAAGTCCCTCTCTTTTACAAATAATCCACCTCCTCTCCCCTCAGTAAAGTGTTAGATACTTAGTATTGCCTCATGTTCTGGACATGAAGTTGGGGAAATATGTAAACTTGTTTGTTTCCATATTTGAAACTTGCTAAACAGCTCTGCCCAAATCCACCCCTTGGCTTCACACGCCAGCAGCCCTAAGATTTGGCAACTCTCCTCTCACAACACAACTCTTTGGTATCTCACTTCCTTATGCTTTATCTTTACCAAAGCCTCAGAAAAAGATCAATTCTTTCTCTATAATCCGTTCTCCGTTTTTAATTCCCTATAATGTATTCCCTCTTTAAGTATCAAGATAAGTGACTTTCAAATCACATACACTGAAACAGCAATCTTTGTGGTTGCCTCAGAGAGCAAACAGACATGTCTATATCCAACGTGTCAACAAAAGAAGGGGAAGAGTGAGTGGGCTCATGTATTGATTCAACAAACATAACTGAGCATCTGCAATGTACCAAGAAGTTTCTAATGCCTGAAAATGAGTAAACAAGATGGAATCCTTGCCCTCAAGGAATTTACAGTGTTTTTATTTATTTTGGATAGACCAAAGACAAGTAAGCAGGCAATGATGCACTGACATCTGAGCCTCAGAGATAAATGGTGGGCATAGGAGTCTTTGGGGTGAGCCTCCTTCCTAGTCTGGGAGAGAGTCCAGAGACATTCAGAAGTCAAGTCGAAGGATCTTGGGGTGAGGGGAACAGCGGGAAGATGCATACTCCGGCAGTCAGAACATGCAGCAGGGCCGCACAGCTGGAGAAACCAACATCATTTCAGAAAATTCAAAGGGCTTCAGCCTGGCTGGACAGTCCTGCAGGACCTGTCTTCAGGGAAGGCTGTGAGGGGAAAGGGAAGGGTGTGGGAAGCCCATCTCGCCTCCTCCACCACCCAGCCATTCAAAAGGAACTACCAATGCAAATCTGTGCTCTGAGGCTACTTCCTGCCCTCCGTTTTTTTTTTTTTTTTTTTTTTTTTTTTTGGTGAAAGCTCAGGCAGGATCCTTTTTTTTTTTTTTTTTTTTTTTTTTTCAGAAAATCTCAAGTAATCACCAAAGCCTCCAGTTTTAGAAGTTAGACACATTCATTTCAGCAACTAAAACGCCTATTACTGGTAGTCAGAGAACTTCACTTAAACTCCCTGACCCACCTCAAAGTGGGTGTGGTCAGCTTCTCTCAAATGCCCAGTCTTGAGCTTTTCCTCATATGCTCACCCTCCTGGCCTTGCTTCCACCCTAGCGTCCAGGACAGGGACCTGGCAGAGGGGAGCTCTGACCTCAGTGCATGTTCAGGGCTGACTCTTCTTGGGGTGCTATTGAGTGTCCCTCAGATTTCCCCACTGACCACATCTATGTGAATGTCCCTCCAGTCAAGAGCAAAGCATCTCCTCAGGCCTGCGGTGGCCTCTTCCTTTTCAGTCCAACACCCCTCCCCACACACAGACTACCAGGAAACTCCCGGACAGGATTTAAGATGACTTCCAGCCAGCTTCACGCCTCACCGGCAAATCTGGTCACCACAGCACAACCAGGCAGCTGGGCCCACTGCTGTGGCCCCACCCAAGGCAGCTGAGTGTGCCACTGCCCCAGCACCCCAAAGTGGTGTCGTCTGTGGGTTGGCACCAGTACACAGCGCATTGCAGACTCCCAGGGGCACAAGTCCAGAGCCCCATGTGGTCCTGTGTGATGGGGAACATCCTTTTTTTCCCGTCAATGTAGGGAAGGAAAGGCCACACCACTTCAAGAACTTTAAAATAAAAATAGCACCTCTGGGGCCTTTGAGAACCTCAATGATAATGTGAGTCCTTTTTAATGTCCTGATTTGCATTTATATAAAGAGTTTGAGCTTTGACCTCAGTAAGGCAGAGATCCTGAAATTTAATAGCCCAAAATGTGGTGAGGAGTGAGACTGAGGTCCAGCATTCACACCCAAGACCCCAGAACCTGTCTGTCGTGCCTCACCCCACTGCCTTGTGCAGCAGCCCCCCGAGAGAGGACAGGATGAATTTCTGGCTGCCAGCTTCCCAAAGGTTCCCCAAGAATAAGAGGCAGTACAGCTGCTGGGACCCTCAGCTGCTCCTCTCATGGTCTGTGATAGCTCCTCTTCCCCAAACCACATCCCTTTCACCTTTTCAGGAACTGTGAAACAAAGCCGCCAGCAGGGGAAGGATGCCTTGGTGTGGTTGAGAGTTCCCAAGTAGCTCCCACCTGCTGTCCCAATGCCTCCATTTGCCTATGATTCTCCCTTCTTGTACATTCCCTTCTGACCACATATCTGTCCCTTGCTTCCCGCCCCCCCCCCCATCTTTAGTTTCCTTCAAATCTCTGTTATATGTTGGCCATTAAACCTCTACATTTCTCTTTCTAGACATAATTTTGTATCAGCGTGTGTCTACTTATTCCTTCCTAGTTTGCCAGAGTCAGGATCTCATTGTCTTTTATCTTTACCATCAAATCTGTGGTTTAGACAAATGTGATGGCTGAAACCTGAATCAGCCACAGGGCCGTTGAGGGTTCAGAGGAAAGAGGTAGAGCACCTTTTACCACCCAAGAGGCGACAATCAGAATCACCCCACCTTGGAGAACTGTCTGGACAGCCCATCCCCACACTCTTCCGTAGCTGCCCTGGCCCCTGTCATTTCTTCTCTCTCCATCCCTTCAGCTATTAGCTCTGAGAAGAATGACCTCTCAGGTGACTGCCCTCCTCACCCATCATCCTCAGCATCTGACTTTTTTCAGTCTCCAACTGGGAACAGCAAGAAATCACCCTTTGTCTTTTTCTGGAACCCCAGTATTTGTAAATGCCCATAGGGTAAGTCTTCA
Organism: Talpa europaea; assembly: GCF_964194135.1. NCBI lineage: Eukaryota > Metazoa > Chordata > Mammalia > Eulipotyphla > Talpidae > Talpa > Talpa europaea. The sequence goes on along the minus strand of NC_140082.1, from coordinate 59,582,614 downwards.
GAGGATCCTCTGCCCCGCCCACCTGACCCAGCTCCCTTCTGACATCCTCCCTTCTCAATAATAGCTTTCTGGGGGGGTTGGTGGGGGGTATAAAGGGGGAAACCCCACTCTCAGTTGATTTTGAATTTTCAATACTTCCAGAATTCTGGCATAAAATAAAGCTCAATAAATGTTTGTAAAAGTGATAGATATTAGGTAATCAGAGGAATAATAATTCTGAAGTATTTTTATATCTCTATTACATTAGTCAGGGGGGAGAGCCAACTTATCTGAAGGCAGGATGAGCGAGTCTGAAGGGAAAGAGGAGAAAAAAGCTACATGAATACTGAACCATGAACCCTAAAGCTGAGGAAGCTTCTCTCAATAGTTGCCGAGACTGCGCAGGTCCTTGACCACTAAGTCTGCGCCTTGAAGAGCCCTACAGAACAGCATGTTTCATGTTCATGGCGTTTATCATGGATTAAGACCATTTATTATGAGTTGAGACCAACCCCAAATCCCAGCAGATGGGAAATTGAGGCCCTGCTTTTAGATTGGCTCTTGCCAAATCCCTTTTGTCCTTGGCTAAAAATAATGTACGCATTAAATGTCTGTGCTTAGTTTCTGATATCAGTTATGTTCAAAATTGCATGGCCATAGGTTTTGTGGAAAAGTACAGAGTCCACAAACGCTCCCATTGTAACAGGGTGGTCCCCAGGAAAGGGGGAGTTTCCTTGCCCCACCCAAGGGAGGGTGGAGCTGAACAGGGAGAGGAGAAGCTGCAGAGGAGACTGAGGAAGGAAGGAAGCAGGATGGAGCCAGGAGACTTGGAGGAGGCGCATGGAGCCTAGAGACACGTGAAGAAACTGCGCTTGTCTTTTGGTCATGGACTGGGTGACACAGATGTGGGTGAGACCCACGGGGCGGTGACAATGGCAGCTTTTATCTTGATGTTGATTTTGCTCTTTTCCTTCCGGGTTTGTCTGGTAGTTTCTGACCCTTTTCTGTGGGTCCCCACTGGAAGATGCTTTAGACTTGTGGCAGACTTTGGGGCCTTGTTCTGGGCTGATCCCATATGGATGGACTTTTACCCACGAGGGGATGGGTAACTTTGGGTGCTTCATTTAGAAACTAGACTCTTTGCCTTACCTGTATTGTTTCCTAGTTTTATTAAATTTCCTTCCCATTAAAGTCTCATGTGTTTTGTGTTGATGTGGCGGATGGCAGAACCCATTTAGAATAGGTAGGTTTGCGGGGTTTGGGCTGCCCCTCTCCCTGTCCTATAACACCTTCACAATGGGCATTCAAAAGTTCCCATTAGCTGGAGATGCAGGAATCCCGAGTTGCAGGAGGGTGGCTGAACAAGGCTAGTGGGGGCAGAGCCTTGATGGAAAAGCCAGCCCAAAGGCATCTGCTAGGAATGAAGTGGGTACAGTCAAAACCAAGGACCAGGATAAGGGTGCTGGTGGTGGAAATAATCCCTTGCACAGTAAAGGACAATGTAAAAGAGGAATTGTTGGTAGAGCATTGGAACCTCCTCTTTCCTGGGGACCACCTTGTTACATTTGGAATCTAGTAGCCAGTCAGCCCCTCGCCTTTGTGAGGCACTCTGTTTCTACCCTCCCTTCTCTGGCAGACTAAGCAGGCTCATGGGTATTTTCTTCTTTCTCAGAAACTTATGCTGAGACTCAGGAGGCAGCTCAGACATCTCTCTGGGGGACCTAGCTGTGCCCTGCCCTCTGTGCCTGCCCCAGCTCTCTATCTAAAGTAAGTCTGGAGCCTGGCATGAGCTCCCTGAGGCTCCTTGGCTCCCCCAGCATCGGGAACTGCTCAGCCTTCTCAGGCCCTGTGCCCTCTGCGCTCTTTTCTCCACATGTCTGCCCTTCTCTATTTCCTTCTGCACTTTTCTTGTTCCAGGATGTATATTCTACATTCCTGTTGATTTGCTTTTTAAAAAAGAAAGGAAAAATTGCTTCCAGGGTAACAAAATTGGGACTGCAAGCAAAGGCAAGGCCATAGAGACTCTGTTACCTCCTGGATCCCCCTGCCTGGCTGCGGAGACTCACTAGCCGGGTTGCTGCCCCTTTGTTTCTGACATGGCTGCCCCAAAGCTCCCAGGAATGGGACAGGCAGTCTCTAAGGGCCCAGCTTCGGGTGCAGCTCCTGACCCACCCCGCTCACGCCATTCCTTGCTTCCTAGAAACACCGGAGAGCTTCTGATGCAGTCAATAAATACAGTCTCCCACGCCTGGGCCCTCTTCTGCCCTGGACTGAGCCCCTGCCTCATTGTCCCTGGGCTGGTCAGAGGAAAGATCAGGGCCCCTCTGGGATGCATTTCCATTGAAGGGGTTGGGTTGCTAGGTCTTGTCATCTGTTACGGCTGACTAGGTGAACCTGGGGTTCTTACATGTTAGAGCCTGGCAGGCGCTCTGGTGCCCAGAACACAGGGTGCTAATTTTAGGCTTTCAGGCCTAGTCTTCCAGCCAGAAACAGATCCCAGGCTGCGGGGGCAGCGCCGAGCCCCAGTCACTAGACCACCAGGGATTGGTGTCTCACGAAGCTGCCTCGCGAACTTTGCTGATGCTCAGGCAAGAAAGAAGAGGCAGATTTGTTTAGAGAAAGAAAAAAGTTTATTAAGAAGAAAAGGAACAGAAATAAAGTGGGACTCCCAGGCCCGTGAAACCAGGCCAGGGAGGGGCAAGGAAGGCGAAGTGGAGTCGTGTCTCAGCGAACACAGATCTTCCCTCCCTGGTTATTCTAAAGCCCACCAGTCTCTTTGGGACTGGTTAGTCCTCAGTGGTCTCACTCACTCTGCCTTAATTAATGTCTCTGTGCCCAGAATTAAGTCTCTGTGCCCAAGCCCTTAGAGTTCTTTTTCTTTATTGACCTTGTCCCAGAACATTCCTGTCCCTGGTCCTGGGGTGTCTGATTAACTCCCTTTGGAAGTTGTTGCCCTCATCTCTGGAGCTACCCTGGAGGACCAAGAAGGTAAAAGTCCTTTTTTAGATCATCAGACCTACGTGACTCCCACCTCAGAGCCGGCTTAGCAGAAGACCTTGTCTACATTATCGGATCTCCTGGATGTCCAAGTTACAAGGGCCACAGCTTGGTCATCTGGAGAATCTTCTGAATCCAAGGATGACAGAAAAGTGAGGAATCAGTGATAGGACTTTCTGACATTCTGACATTGTGACTGTGACCCGGCATTCTGACTGTGACCCTTTGGAAGTCTCTGCCCTTTTCTCAGGAGCTTCCCTTATTCCTTTTGTTTCTTTTATCTCAAAAGCCTCTAAATCTCCCCAAGCCCCTGCTTGCACTGTCCCTGAAGCTAATTAACCCCAACTTGCCCTAAGACTCACTAGGACTGTGTCATGGCTCTCTGTCTCCCCTCCTCAGATGGAGTGGGATGAAGGCCAAGGACTTGGATCCTCTTCTAAATTTCAGCAAACAGATCCATGAGCTCTATATTGAATGTGCGAGAGGAACAGGACTTTTAGAGATTACCTGTTTTGAAAAATTGGTAAAGCTCATCTCCAGCTTGGCCAAGCCCGGTGGCACCTCCAGACCTGGTGAAATCCTTGCCAGGCCAGTCCTAAGCTGTATGGGAGACGCCTCGCTTTACTAGAATCAGAATCTAGCTTTACTAGAATCAGATTGAACTGTGGCTTAGTCTCAAGACCTCAGGTCAGGACACCTTGCTTATTTATTTGTGAACTGGGCATTTTCTAACTAATTCCCTCCCTCCCCTTGGGGACCTGTGCCTGTGACTCAAAGCTTTCACTAGTTCTTGGCCTCTTGAGGCTGCCTAGGTTTCTGGAAGGAGAGTAAAATGGGAGGGCTTTAGGCTTGGATTCCATGGAAGCCAGACCAGAACCTGGTTCTTTGCAACTAACCAGCCACCAGCTAAAGGTATCCATCCTTGACCTATATCTCCACCATTTGGGGTTCAGATAAAGTGTTCTCTGCAGAAAAACTCCATTCAAATGCCACCACCCTCCTGCTTCTGAGGAGCAGGGGACTTAACATTATTTATGCAGGATATTGAGAAAAGAGCTTGGGGTGGGAGGAAGAAAGCAAACACACTTCCTTAGGACTCTTTGGAAAGAAGAGCCAGTTAGGAGGAGGAAAGATCGAGGGAGGAAAGCGAGGTGTCTCCCATACAGGTTAGGACTGGCCCGGCAAGGATTTCATCAGGTCTGGAGGTGCCACCAGGCTTGGCCAAGCTAGCGATGAGCTTTACCAAAGGTGCCCAGGAGCCTGGGGCACAGGTCTGTGGGTCTCTGGCTCCAGAAGTGCAGCTCCAGCAAGCAGTAGCGAGGGCAGGGCGATTCTTAAGTTCCATCCACAACAGACTTCTTCCACATAGGACCCCTGGCGTGGGGTGCAGGGGCAATGGCTACCTGGGAGACGTGGTGCCTGGTTTCACTCAAAGGACAGTGATCTGCTGTTTCTTTTGTCCTCCTTCTCAGTCTTAGGTCAGAGATAGCAGGGCAATTAGTCATCAGAGAGATGAGCCACTGAATAAAAAGCAAGTACCGAGCCTGTCTCTGAATCACCAGAATCTTGCAGATTCAAAGCCCTTTCCATGATCCCCTGAAAGATGCTCATTTCTCATTCTTTATCTCTTTGAACCATGAAATGCCCAAGGGCAGCCAGTCCTGGGGCGTGGGCATCCTGGGGCACAGTGTAGCCAGCTGTTTCCATTTCGGTGTCTGTCCCTGTCTTTCCCCCTCTAGGACCAGGGCGCTCGGTATTGGGGGCCCGGTTCACACCTTCACTGTCTTGGCCTTTGGACTGTATCTCCCTCTCATGTGTGGGTTTCTCCTCTCTCCACGTTGCTTTCCTTTCCCTTTGTCTGTAGGTGTAACCACGGAATTTGTATCCCTGTCTCTCCAGAGACCCATGTCTTCTGGGTGTTTGAGTCAGATCCAGTGCCCCTCCTTTGCTTTCCTCCTCAAGGACTGGATTGGGGACTGGGCAAAATGTGGAGGCCTCAAGAAAGTCACAGCCCACCTCCGCCCATCCATCCTTCAAGCTCAGGGGCAAAGGGTTGTGGACACCTTTCTTCCTCTCAATGCCCCTTTATTTTTTAAATGTGTTTGAACATAAGCCACACAAATTTTTTTCACGGAGGCATTTCTTATTTTGAGAAAGCACCCTCTTGGTGCTTCCCCACTTCTTCCTGACCTCCTCTGGAAGCCTCCTATGCCTCCCACATTGTCATCTGTGCTGTCACCTGCTTGGGACCAGTCCCTGGCCCCTGCCCTATGACTAGGGACACCAAGGAGGCAGCTTCCAGACACAATCCCAGTCCTGTGAGTGCCCACCTTCCACATTTCCAATGCCTAGCTATTTGGGGTGACACTGCTCCCTTTTCCCCAGTCTTGTGCTGGGGATTCTCATCTGACTCTCATCCCTGATAAACCCATATGGCACGCCCAGACCCCCTTATAAGCTTGCAGTCCCCAGCATTTTAGGGGTACTCCCCGCTATAAACACACAGCCCCAAGATTTTTCCTGGTCCCCATCAATCATTGTAGCATAAAGGAATATAGGGATCAGGCACCCAAAATAATATCTACTTTAAAACTATGATATCTTGAGAAGATAACTAGCTTATTACTTGTGACCCCCAAAATAGCTCACACTAGGGTTCTGGGGGCATTTTAGCTTTTCTCTGCCATATAAAGTGGTTTAGTTCTCCGTGAGGACCAAGGTGGGGAAAGACTTGGGTGTGTGGCCATCAGAGGGCTCCCTTTAAAAAGGGCCATGTGCCCCCATGACTACCTCCCCTGGCATTCGGGCCACCCATCCCTTGGATGCAGTGGGCAACTTGAGAGCACGAACCAAGTCTTGCTCTTTGCTGTATCCCTGGCTCCGTTCAAATTCATAGTTGTCTGGCAAGAAGTACAAGCCTGGATGAAGGGCCTGTGGAGTATGGTGGGCCAAAGAGAGAGACTGAGCAGGTGACAAGGGCTTATTTGGGTACCATGGACGCTGGACTGGGGTGTGTCACAGGGCAAGCTCTGCAGGATCCCCTGGAAGTCGAGCCAAGGGGAACACATGACTGCTGCTAGGAAAAGACAAAAATAGTAAAGACCCCAAGGGGGCGCATCTGCCACAATTGCACAAGTCAAGTAGCTGATTCAAAAGAAACCACTGTGGGGATATGAGGGAAGAGTCCCCAGCTCTGTGGGCCCAACCCTACCCAGGGCCCAGGCTGCTGCTCCTTCTTGAACTTTGATCCTTTTCCCAGAGCCCAAATCTCCTTCTGGGACCTTTTCCGAGTGCAACGCCACAGGGAGCTTGGACCTTGACCTTCCCCAGTCTAGTTTGCATTTAGGAATCTGTAATCTATGGAGCTTGGGGGCACAGTTGCTTAAGAAGGAGTCCCTTAGTTCACACATGGCACTTCTTGGGGGGGGGGGGCAGTCTAGGTACTGGACCAGAGGCAGATGGGGCCTGATTCTGGGTAGGGGACCCTGGGGCTTGACTTGGGGAATGTACACTGCAACTGCTTATCCCATGCAGTTCCTGGGCACAGCCCCTGGTGCTGGCTTGGGAAGGGCTGCTCCTCCCCAGCTGCAAATCCCAGAATGAGTTGGCCCCACATGAGCCTCCTCAGCCTTAGGTTCTCAGGGTGCCTGAGCTTAAAGGGAGAAGAGTGGGAAATTTCCTGAAAAGGGGGGGTTCAGACCCCTACCTGCCATTGGGATAACCACCTTATACCTCCTTCCCCACAGCCCCAAACAGACCTCTCCCAAAATCCCTGGGTCTCTGGTCCTTGGATTCTCCCCTAGGAGTGAGAAGCATCAGAAGCCAGCTGAGTGAGGGGTTCCGGGAGGCCCCTTCCTTCCTCACCAGGCTTCATTTCTAATTTCCAGAAAGCACCACCTGGGTTGAGCACAAATATCACTTCACTTCCTCCTGGCCTCTCCAGAGGCCTCCCCCAACTCCCCATCATCTGTCTTCTGGGCTGTCACCTTCTTGGGACCAGCCCCTGGCCCCTGCCCTATGACTGGGGACACCAAGGAGGCAGCTTCAGACACAATCCCAGCCCCCTGGAAGCACCTCCCCACCCCCAGAGCCTGGATCTTTCGGGCTTCCCTGGACCCTCTTCCTTAGCCCTGTGCTGCTCTCAGGAAGTCTCTGACCCCTAGAAACCCTTTATTAACTTTGTGATTCTCCCAGCAGCCTAGAGGTGCTGCCGCCTGGACCCCGAAGGCCCCACCTATCCCTTACCCCAACATCACTGCTGCTCAAGATCAGGACCCGGATAATATGGACTGTAATTTTAGACTGGAATCCTAAGTGGTGAAGAACATATTAGTTCCCCACACGAACATGCACTATTTCCTAATTGGCACTATTCCCCTGGGATATTTTTTTAAAGATTTATTTATACAAGCACTGGGTACAGTCAGAAACGCGGGAGGGTGAGAGAATTCACCAGAACCAGAGCAGGGAGCAGAACATGCAGACTGATGAAGTACACTGCTGAGGGGAGCAGCGGGCGGCAGGAGAGGTCGGAGCACCATGTGGGACCCTTGCGCGGCCAGGGATCGAACCAGTGCTGCAGAGGCTGCGGGCAGCTTCTCAGCCCAGCGCTCAACCGCTGAGCCACCTGAGGAGGCCCTGGAATATATTTTGAATGTTCAACTTCCCCTGAGTGGGTTTACCGGTCTCTGCGTGGTGGGGTGGGGGTGGGGGCCGGCAGAGGCTGTGTCCCGCCAGCACGAGCCCCAGACCCTTATTTCTGTCGTCGCCTCAGCACGCCCATCTGCCCGTCCTCACTGGGGAGGAAGGCACTTGAATGCAGGAACTGTGCCTCGTTCATCTTTGTCCCCCCAGTGCCAAGCAAAGATCCACAAATATTGATAAAGCAGTGGGCTTAGGGGTGGGTGAACCCCTGAAGAAACTCCAGAGGAGAGCTGCAGCAGGAAGTCAGCAGGGAAGGAGAGTCTCCGGGCCCCCCCCACCCGCAGGGCCTGGCAGCTGGGCCCCTGGGAGCTGGACCATCTTCTGTCTTCTGTCGGGGGCTGTGCCCCCAGGCTTCCTCCCAGCTCTGCTGGCCCCCCACGCCGCTGGGCTTGCTCCCACCGCAGCAAGAGTGAGAGGTGCCGAGGCCCTGCCTGGAGAGAAATCCAAATCCAGCTCCATGGGCCCTGACAACGCGGAGACCCATGGACTGTCTTTCAATAACCCCCTTCCCCAGGCCTCTGATTCCAGTTCCTGTTCCTATTTGCCATGGCCCTTGAGGCAGCAATTCTGAGCCCTGAAGTTCGACCTGACCTCCCTGGCGGAGGAGGGAAAAGTGGCGGTTGCTCCCGCAGGGGCTTCCAGGCAAGTCTGGCAGGGGCTCCAAGACCTTGGGAGGAGGCCTATGGCCCCTCACCTGGCTCCTCCCTGTCCTGTCTGTAACTGCAACCCTGGGGGGATGGGGGAGGCTGCCTGCCTAGAGGATTCCCCCTCCCAACCCCTCCAGGCTGGGGTTTGAGGGCTTCAGCCTGCAGCTCTGCCAACCCCGCCCACCTGAGCAGGCCCCTCCCTCAGGGCTCCGCACTGGGTGCTTAACTCTCCGCCAGTGGCGGGTTGGCCTGGTCCCTGATGACTGCGGAGCGCTTTCTTCCTGGACAGGACGCCCATGTGCTGGACGCCCACCCCGCCTCCTTAGCCTGCCCCTCCCCCGTGTCTTGTCCAGAGCTGCACTTCCAGGAGGCGGGGAAAGTGGGGACAAGGAAGTAAGGGAGAGGGGGGCGCTCCTGGGCCTGTCCCCCCCCCCCGCCCCTCTGTCCTCCCAGCCTGACCCCCTTTGGAGAGGCTGGTCAGTCCATCGGCTTCTGCTGCACCCACTGCCCCCCCTTCAGGCCCCCAAGTTCTGTTCTCTCTGCTTTTCTTCCTCACCTGCCCCTACTATTTCTCCTGTGTCTTTTGGTCTCATTTCCCCCTTTAGCGTCACTGTCCTGCTGCCCAGTGATCCTTCTACTTTCTGACTTTCCCATCCCACGGAATTCCCCCTGGTCGCCTTCCCTTTGGATCCCCCTCCTCCCGAGCGCCCTGCTCCCAGGCGCCCGCCCGCCCGCCCTTCCTTTCACCAGAACCGGGGCTCAGAGGGGTCAGGCCCGGTGGGGGCACTGGGCGGACACAGACCTGCCGGCCTGGCCCCCTCGGTCATGTTTCTGGCTGCTTCTAGGCTGCCGGGGCCCGAGCTCGGCTCCTGGCTCGGGGGCGGTCAGCGGACGGGGTGTCCCCGCTGCGCAGCCACTACCGTGGCCAGCTTTTTGCTAGCAAACCTGTGCTGCTCACCCCAGCCCCTTATACATCGTTTTTCAGGAACGGCACATATTTGAGCACAATCCTTTTCCTCATTATGGACCTGTGGATTGAGGAGGATGCTCGTCAGGCCCCCTCTGGGGGAGACGGGAACCCCAAGGCGCCCCTCGCTGGTCCCAGAGCCACTGCGTCCCCCAGGAGCTCGTCCGCGAGTGGCCGATGCGAGCCCCGCCCCCATGGCCATTACTGCCGTTGGGGTGTCCCGGGCAGCCTGGCAGGGCTGCGAACGCGCTTTGTCTGTTGGGCTGTAGAACACCCACTTCTCCCATGTAGTTCCTGGGTGCAGAACTCCCCAGCAGCCAGGGTACTACTTTTGTGCCTTCCTGGGATGCTGGCTCCCCTGGCTGCCTGGGCGAGCGGGAAGGCAGGGCATGAGGAGCTGCTTGTCTGGGGTCTCAGGGGCCTGGCTAAGTTCCTGCCAGGCTGAGATACTTTCCCTTCCTTCCAGATGCTGCCTGGTCCCAGATGCCCGGGGTGCCCCCATTAAAGTTCCCGTTCCTGGACAGAGGACTGGTTCCTCTTAAGTTGCCGATTCCTTGTGGGAAAGACATGCTGCAGGATGCCAGTTTTCTTTTGTCTGTTACTGTGATTTATCCTTGAGTGTGTGTCCGTCAATGTGGGGTCCAGCTGGAAAGGAGGGTGGATGGTGCAAAGGAATCTTCCCAATGTCCCTGAGTGTGCTGGGAGGGCGGGAGAAAGCATCTGAAAACAGCCCATGTTTCGCTAATGTGCCTGGAGGGATCCTGGCCAAGGTGTGTCCCCCAGCTGGGGGAGAGCTGCTGCCAGCAGGGGCAGCCTGAGGCTGTGCAGGTACCTGAGGCTGGGCCCCAGGGCTGGTCCCAGGTGGGCTCCTGATACTGAGATGTCTTGATGCCCCTGTTTTCTCCCCCCAAAACCACCCAGCAACAGTTCCCAGAAGCCATGGCATGTCCCTGCAGCTGGGGGCCTCCCAGGGTCGCTCTGGAGGCCCTCTGGGTCCTGCCTTTCCTGGGAAGGAAAGAAGGTAGGTGGGCCTGCAGAGGAAGCCCCAGAAGCAGTCCTCAAGTCTCCTTTCCCATTTTCCATTGCCTGCATCTGGCTGCTGTCTGGGTTGGGGGCGTGGGTGGTGGGTGTGTCTAGGGGTTGAAGACACTTGTTAGGAGGTCCTGAGTGGGTTCCCTGAGGCACTTAGGAGTCCGTGTCCCTTCTTGCCAGAAGCTGCTCCTACCACCTCACTTGATCTTGCTTTTTCCCCAGATGACTTGTTTGTTCCCTGTAGGAAATGTGAGTCTGGGGAGACCCTTCGGCTGAGCCCACAAGGCACCATCAGCTTCTCACCTCTGGGGCCTTCTCCTCTCTGCAGCATCCACCTTGAGAGGCTCTACCTGGTCCTCCTTGTCCTAGGTAGTCTCCCACCCCTGAATGCCTCTCGTAGTCCCTGGTCACTGTCCATAAAAACCGTGTCCCACAGCTTCCTAATCAGTGTGGGACACAGGTTGGCCACCATAGTGGTGCATGCTGCCCCCAGGGTGACTGGGAGGGTCTTGGCGGGCACCCCTTTCCCGGAATGTGGTGTTGAGAGCATCTTCCTGTGGAAAAAGTTCTGTTCTGCCTTTGCTTGGTCTTTCCTTCCCTCCACCTGGATGTCTCTGTACCTTCCTACTCTGATCGTCCCTTTTCTTTTCTTCACAGAGGATATTGGATGCCAAGTCAAGGAAGGAGCCCAAAGACTCACAGGGGAGGAAGCCATCTGAGTTTTTCGCTGCAGAACCCATTGGCTCCGGTGGTGAGGAGAGACATAATTTCACCTCCAGCACTGCTCCTGAGTCCAGGAATTGCCACCCCACCTCAAAGATCCTCCTCTGGCCATCGTAAAGGGGTGAATAGTGCCTGGCACCAGTACTTTTCCCTTTCCCCTTACCACCAGGCCCTCAACTGGAAATGACAAATAGGCACCCCATGGGACACCCTAACTTTGTCCCCTGCCAGAGGCCTCAGCTTCCTCCCCTACTTCTGAGCTCACCCTAACAGCCCCTCCTGCTATCCAGCGGGTGAGGTCAGAGGGATGGTTTTTCACCCATATGAACTCAGAAGGGGCACCCAACGTCCTCACTCCCTGGGTCCTAGTTAACTCTCCAACCAGGCCAAGACACTGTCTCCGTTGTCCAGATGTGGGGCCCCTGTGCTCAGCCCAAAACATGCTCAGCTTTCTGAATAAAATAATTTAAAAATGGTGTCTACAAATATTGGAACCCCCCCTTCTCTAAAATTATAGCTACAGGACATGGAAGAAGCTTGGGTTGATCTTGGTGTGCTCAGGAGGAAGTATCAGCAGTGGAGGGGACCGTGGGGTGGCCACACATGTGGTCAGGTTGGGGTTCAGGGACTTCCATTTTCTCCTGTGGAGATGAGCCTGAAATTGATGTCTCATCATTCTGTACTCCTGTATAAGGTTCTAGGGAAAAAGACTTTTAAATTTCCTTTTAGGAAAAACTTCTGTGAACTGGAGGCTACTTCTATAATAACCATTAACTTTATCACGTTGACCTGGAAGCTTACCTATAATATCTCCTATAGTTTCTATTTCATATTTGTTTCCTGAACTGTATTTTTTTCTTACACATTTTTATCTATCTTAGCTATTTTGTTACATATGTTTTTAATTAGGAAAAGTATGCAATAAAGAGCAGAGGTTGGTTGGCCTTGAGTCTCAAGGCTTGGTTTTGGGAACACATGAATTCCTGAGCCTCTGCCTGTCCCTTGAAGGAGGTACTAGAAGGTCCTGTTTCACTTCTCTCTGTAAATGAGAAGTCTTAGCAGAAATCCTTTTAAAAATTACTGTTCATAATATTTCGAAAACATTCATCCAAATAAATTCTAAAAACTAATTCTTAGTTTTGGTTTAGGTGAAAGTGGGTTTTAGAGAACAGGTAATAATGGGCATCATGACTTGGACATGCACAGACATGATCTGAAAAATATGGTATTTATGTAGGTTCAAAAGCTCACCAGCACTCTGACTTTTGGAAAGGCACATGGAAAATACATGTGGATATTGTACAAGTGTTCTGTGGTAAGCACTAAGAGGTCATAACAGCCACTTGATGCTGAGTTGACAGTTTACAAAGAGTTCTCAGAGAGTCACAGAGACACTTATGGGGGCTGTAAATCCCCAGCACAGAGCTTGGCACATGCCCTTGTCCTTACTGGGACCCGTAGCCTGAGGTCTGTCTGTCAGTGTAGACAGTCACTCAGCGTGCCTTTCAATTAATGAATGGCAGTCATGATAAGCCACAATAGTATTAGACTAGTTGAATTTTGTCACTATTAGAAGTAATAGATTTTTTTTATGACTTTAGAGTTACAGATATCTCAAAATATAGTTTATGCTCTCTATGAACTCAAATTATGGTGGTTCTTTTCCATCTGAGACAAAGGTTTTCTTTGGCATCAGGTTTGAGACAAGTGTCAACACTCCTGAGATTTAAGTGTGGGCAGACCATTTAGACCCCAGAAGCAGGCTTCCTCTTGCTACGCTATCACTCCCTTTTGCTCCCCTGATCAATACTCCAGCTACAAAAAGCATAAAACATCTCAAAGACATCCCGAAGGCACAGGCCACCAAAGGGAATACAAAGAAAAGCCGCATATATTCAGGTTCTCCTTTGGCTGAGAGAAGCTCCTTGTAGGCCTGAGGCCTACGACAGACTGGTGGTGATTGGGATGCTTAAAATCAGAGAGCTTGAAAAACATTTATTTATGAAATAGCTTTTTGAGCCTCTAGAGAAAGGAATTCTAGTTCAGAGAGTGACAGTTTCTAGTTTCACAACCTGCATTTTCTCACCAAGTAGGTGAGAAAGGACAAAAATAGAAAAAAAAAAAAAAGAGAGAGAATGATATGTGGGAAACTGAAAAATATATAATAATAATGAAAACATCTTATTAAGGCTGAAAGTAATGCAAATGCCTGGTGTTGACAAGGGTGTGGGGGAGCCAACTCGTACTCAAAGATAGGGCAAATTGGAAAAATCTTTCTTGAGGGCAATTTGAAAATATGCAGCAAAATCCAAAAAGTTGTGCATGCCCTTTCACTTAGCAATTTTACTATCTTAAAAAAATAATCAGATATGTCTAAAGGTATATTTACACAGATTATCATCATATCATTAGTTATAACAGTGAAATAATAGAATAAGCTGAATATATAATAAGACGTTCGATTTAGTAACTTTGATATGAGAAATGCTGATAAGCCATTGAAAATCACGCACATGGATCTATTTCTACGCAAGAAGAGGAAACAGAGTGGAGGGGAACAACACATTCTGTAGAAGTGCAATGTAAGATGTGGCTCATTTGCTTTATTTTCTTGTTTTTGTTTGTTTTGCATGTATACATAATTTAAAAAAGATAAAGACAAAATGAAGCAACTAACGCCAAATCTCTGCTAAGTGTTCAAAATTCTCCAGCTGCCATGCTTTTAATTTGTTACCATTCTAATTAAAATGCAAATTAAATGTATAATTAGCATCAGCACTTTCTAAAGAAACCTTTGTGTGCACTGCACAAAATATGGGCGATGCTGTAGCGTAAAGTTTGTAAAACAGAAGTAACAGCATAAAGTGGGGCATTAGCGGGGGGGATTTTTCCCTTCCCTGGGAAGTAAGTTTTCTGCAGAGGCCAGTTGGCAGAAGGCAACGGCATTTCTCAGAGGCGGGCGGAAGTGGGGTGAATGTCCCGTGGTAACCAAGGATTGCTGAAGATGGCAGATCACCAGCCAGAGTGTGACTCTGTGTCAGATCAGGTGTCAAGGGTTACCCGGCTTGTCATCGGATTGTATAGGAGATGCCAAAAGGCAAAAGGGGTCAGAACTGCTAATCAAAAAGTCTATGGCCAAAATTAATGGCTGCTTGATTCCAGATAATTAATTTAAAAATTGATGTGTTTTCAAAGTAAACTTCCCAACTTCCCCTGCAAAGCTGAGGGTGGGTGGAGAGCTGAATGGCATGTACACCCAAAGGGGGATGTGGTGGCTTCTGGGGCGGGGTGTTCCCAGAGCTCATCACCATCACCCTTTACACAGACATCAGTGGCTCTGGTATGTCTGTTACTTTCCTCGGAATAGGTCTGTGTTTGGTGAGGCTCTTGGGGCAGAAACAGGGAGCTGACAATGGCTGTGGGGGAAGAAAAAATACCCACCATGGTCTCCATGTTTGGGTTCCAGGGAGCCTTTATGAATTTAAAAAATCAGAATTGAAATCTGTGATCCCCATGGTAATTGTCCTTGACTTTCCAGCGAGGAAAGTCTTCTTCTAAGGAAGGGTCCTTAATATTCTAGGGACTCTCCTTTATCTATTAACCAGGCTCTCCATCAGATATTTTAAAATATGAATGTAACAGAAATGAATATTTCGTAGATGTGTGTTAAGCTGTTATTAAACTATAATGTAAAGCAGGATTGTAGGAATATTTTTATATGCCAAAAAGTCAATTAAAATGATAAGCCTGTAATATTACCATTGTGGAGCCCTACAAAACTTCATTTCATATGCAAGGGAGTGCCCCCACGTCCCCCCGCCCCAGCACTGGATGGTAGGCAGGACTGTCACATATTCAGAGGCCTGTGTGCTTCCATTTCATTAGTAACACATAGGTCCATTTTGGGCAGAGATTAAATGGAGAGCAGTGGGGGATAAAGCTTACCAGACTTGATTTTTATTTAGTCTCTCAAAAATCCAGCATCAGGTGTTCTTCAAGGTAGGCACCTTCCTCAAACGCACCACGGAATCATTGGAGATAAATGTCAATCCCCAGGAGAGTGGGGTGTTTGGACTATAACCTCTAGAGTGCAGGTCACCATTGTCTTGAATAAAGGCCACGTGGTGACTTTTGGAGAAAAATCTCCCACAAAACTGAAGTTGGAGAAGAAAGTTAAAAATGCTGTGGGTCATGTAAAAATAGCACTTTCAAAAAGACAGATTCCTACGAGAAGGCTTGAAAATAAAAATAAGCTTTTCAAAAATAAAAAAAAAATAAGCTTTTCGCAGGGGAGGATTTTCAAGCTGGGCTTGTATCCTTTAGAGGGAATATTTACAAATATGACTGGTCGAATGGATCACTTCACCATGCTTTACAAACAGTGAAATGCAGTCCCAAACCTCCTTTGATCATCAATTCTTCCCCGGGAAACAGCCATTGTCAAAGGGGATGCTAAAAGATGATCTGGTGGACAGATCTGACATAACTCAATTAATCAAGACTTCAGTAAAGAAAGAAAAATAATTCTAGTCATGTGGTGCTGAAAAGTGTCTTCTTATACTCACAGAGTAGAAGTTCCTTACATTTTCCTGGTATCTAAGGAGAACGCAGGCCTATTAATTAAGTCTTCTGTGTGAAGGACAAAATGCAAGAACGTTGGCATAAAAGCATTTCTTTGTTGAATTTCTAATTGTTGTCCTTCTCTTATTCAGAAAATGAAGTCAGCTTTGTTGTGTTTTCATGAACTGCTGGGTAATCAAAATTATCATGCTGCCACCTGTTGTGTTAATTATTCAGAGAAGATACTCATAAATCACAATCAAACTGTCAGCTCCCAGGTCAAAGGTGACCCATGAAAAGTGATAGGTCACCCACAGGGTGTGAAAGAGCAGGGCTTGAGAGCATCACTCATTGTCAAGCACCACAGGGAGACGTGCCATCTGGACAAAAGGGAAACTGGAGGAAAGAGAATTCCAGCCAGGGCAACTCAGGCCAGCAGCACAAGTGGCCTCCGTCCATGCGACGAGGAAGGATGGCCAGAGAGTCCAGCCAGGGGCCCGACTGACACTGGCCCCGCCGGCCCTCTGGAGCCTTCCTGCAAACAGCGGTCCTCGGGGAGAGTCTGAGGAGCAGCAGATTTGGGACCTTGTCTTCCCTCTTGAGTGCACTGGGGAATGTGCTGGAGAACCCGGGCCACTGCAGGAGCTCACGAGGAGTGTCCTGACGCGTCCAGCTGCAGTCGACAGGAGGGCGTTTGAGAAAGTCTCACTTCCTAAATGAATCGGGTTTGAAATAAGTCTTCCTCCTGGCAGAAAGTTAAAAATGCAGGACAAGAACCTGAATTGCATTTAACATCTCCATGCATTTCTTTTTGGTCCCCTGCATTTAAAACAATATCATCACTGCAAAGCAGTGTGCACTGGTGGATATCCTTGACTTAAAACCTGACTCGGGGTAAATTCTTTCTTTTTTTTTTAAGACTTGTTTATTTATTTATTTATACAAGCACTGGGGGTACAGTTAGAAGCACGGGAGGGTGAGAGAATTCACCAGAGCCAGAGCGGGGAGCAGAGCAGGCAGAAGGACCGAAGTACACTGCTGAGGGGAGCAGGGCGGCAGGAGAGGTCTGCGTGCCATGTGGGACCCTCCTCTGGTGTCCGGGGAGCAGCTGGGTATGGAACTGGTGCTGCAGAGGCTGCAGGCAGCTTCTCAACCCAGCGCTCAACCGCAGCGTCACGGGGGAGGCCCTAAATTATTTCTGATGGGCTGGAAGCAACTTGAGGACGAGACATAATAGAGACATACTGATGAAGCAGCTGTGAACAGACCTGATGTTTCATTTAGAAGCTACCTTGACTGTCATTTGAAATAAATTGTGTAAAATGGATGCCATCATGAAAAATTTCTCTCTAAAATATTAATTTTTCCCCTTTGTGTTAATGTGTTACTTTCTGCTCCGGTAATTTGGCTTTCCTCATGAGGAACAGGAATGAATGCAGAATGCCAACTTGGGTTTGCATTTTACTTTTGTAATGACACTGTATTTTCATGTTCAAGTCATCGGTCTCAGCTGGCCCTCAGAAGGATTAAACTCCAAGATGCAATCTTCCCAGCTTCTCCCTTTAGTCTCTAAAATCAGTATCACCTTCTAAAAAGAAGGTAAGTGAGACAAGTGAGTCTCAGAACATAAATGGTTTGCCTGGTAGCACTGGAGGTCAACTGGTTGTGTGAGTCGACCTTTGCCCACGGCTGCAGATTTTTATACTTTGGTCAATAGTTTAATTTCAAAACCATGACAAGGTGACTTGCAGGTCGTGAAGCCCTCATGGTGTGAATTCAGCAGCTAGCACACTGGCAACTTGGCATACTGACAATACCGTAAACTATGAAAGTCAGGTTATTTGGCAGTTCTCTCATCACAATGGAGTTGGTTGAAGGTTTTCTGAAAACTTTTAAGATTTCACTGTGTGGACATTTGGATGTGTCCTCCTGGGTTGCTGAACAGAAATTTTGAGCAGTGGCTTTGCAGTTTCCTCTTTGCCCAAAGCTGGGAGCTTTCATTTATTTGACACAGATTCCCCAAGGGTCCTGCTAGAAGCCAGGTGTACATTTGGTACAGTGTTTAGAACACATGCCCTCCTGGCCAAGAGTCAACTAGACATCTCTGTCCAGCAAAGTTCTTTCCTTGGGAAAAGAGTAGTTTGGTTGATTCACCTTGGAAGGGGTTCTCTGGTGCCTACACTGAAAATGGGCATTCTGTGCCTGGTGTGTGCCCTGGTTATCCTGCACATAATGGAGGTGTGTGTAGTCACTGCAAAGGAGCACCCGTTCCTTCCTCCAGATAGTTGGGGTCATGGACCATTAAGTCCCTGTGTGAACTTAATTGAATGCCTTCAAAATTCATGTGAAAGCCCTAACCCCAGGACCTTAGAATGTAACTATGTTTGGAGACATATGTGGTAGTGATAGGTTAAAATGAGTCTGTTAGCATGAGCCCTGATCCAATTGGACTGGCATCCTACTAAAAAGAGCAAATTTAAACACATAGCCATCAGGGCTTCCCACAGGAAGGACATGTGTGGGCACAGTAGGGTGGGGTGCTGCAGCCCATTGTGCTTTGATTTGGTGGTTCTAGGAAACCAGCAAAGTCCCCTTCCTCATGCAAAGGGAAATACCTATATGAGTGAATAGCTAAAGAAGAAGACAATTCTGAGGGTGAGGGGTGAGGGAGTACAGGAACCCTGTACTCTTTGGGGGAACCCTGATGTGATAGACAAAGAGACAACAGGATGGAGAGTGAGGTTGACCTGGCAAACAGCTGCAGCAATTGGAGAGATTTCCCAAGAGCAACTCAGACAGGGGACACCCCAGTTTCCAGGCCTGAGCTTCAATTTACTCACTAATCTTGAGGGTCCCTAATTTTCCCACTGTTCCTAACCTGTCGCCTCTACTCATACTCCTCACACAGCCTGGAAAGGGCTTCTCCGGATGACCTCTTGCTGGCTTGCTAATGTCACCGGGGGCCGTATTTGAAGGAGTACTTCCCCAGCCATCTTCCTCTCCCATCACACACTCTCTCCTTAGAGTTCTTTCTTTTTTTTTTTAAGATTTGTTTGTTTATGCATACAAGAGCTGGGGTGTAGCCAATGGGCAGGGGACAGGGGAGTGAGAGTATTCACCAGCAACAGAGGGGGGAGCAGAACAGGTGGATTGACTGAAATACACTGCTGAGGGGAGCACTGAGAAGTCAGGAGAGGTCTGCTGCATCATGTGGGTCAGTTCCCCGGTGGGGGACCGAACTCATGCTGTAGTGGCTTTGGATAGCTTCATAGCACTGAGACTTAATCCCTTGTACCACCAGGGAGGCCCCCTTAACTTTATTTCTTAATGTCACTTATCAGTATTCAAAATTATAGATGTAGACGTACAAGAATGTAATGCATAAGGATGGAGACCTTGTCAATTTTGTCTAGGATTTAATTAATAATTAATAAATTAATTTCTTAATAAAGTTTAATAACACTTCAGTTTGGTATTTGTTGGACAAAATTTGTCAAGGCAAAGGAACTGACAGCTCCCAACATAATGTCACAAATGCTGTTGCAGAATCTCTTTGCTCTTTGTATTACTCCAAGTGCCACTGAGCCAGCAGTCACCCTGATATGTGCACACTCACACCTCTGGTTGTGCACCACAACCTGGGTGTGCCTGTTGTCAGCACACACATGTTACAACCTGAACAAGAGCACTTGTTCCTTCAGAACTTCCATGGTGCCAATAGTAGATGTTATGAAAGGACAGATGCATTCTATCATTATCAATATTTTCGTGGAGGAAATTGAGTCTGAAGGACTGCTCTGAAATTAATTCTCTTTTTTAAGTATAAGTAAGTTTTTTAATGAGGAGTGGTCATAAGACAACTTGGTGACTAGGTGTTCTTGGACAAGTTATGATGCCTTTAGGCTTCAGCAACGTCCTGTGTTCAATGAAATACATCAAGGATTGGCAGGCAAGGAAAGGAATCATCCCATAAATTGCCCAATTTTAATTTTTGTTAATGAAGTTTTATTGGCTGATAGACATGTCCGTTCATTTTATTTATTTATTATCTGTGGTTACTTCTGTGCTTCTATAGCAGAGTTTCATGATCATGACAGAGTCTGTGAAACCTAAAATATTTATCATTTCACCCTTTGCAGAAACAGTTGGCAGAGTTCTAGACATAACTTCTATGGTCCCTCATAATGTTATATTTTCAGGGAGAAAGATTGATTTGCCTTCAGAATTTAATAAATAGTCATGTGTTATTTTTACTGACCATATTGATAAATGTGATAGTACAGATTTTCAAAAGCTCTGGTGAGTGACAAGGTAGGTGTCTTAGGTGATGAAAGTGTTTACCTCTTAGTATTGCTGTTCTCGGCTGATAGAGAAACAGCTCTATCTAGTCAAGTTAGGATAAAGCACTATGAAGCAATGGTTCCCTCTACTTTTTAAAAGAATATCTTTGGTATGTATTAGTTGTGACTTCTGAAATATTTTAAGCTATTTTTACTTGTGATGTACTAAAGTAGAAACACTGAAAATTTGATCCATTTTGATGTGGTATTTTTCTCAAAGATAATTTTTCACAAAGAATACAATTTTGAAAGCACAATTTGAAACATCTTACTTTAATCTGTTGTTTCATCTGGCAATTTATTTTGCAGTTGTTACATCCAAGAGAGACAATAATCCCTCACATAAAAATCTCAGTGTTGCAGTCACATAGACATGAATGCTTGAAGGCAATTGGCTAAAATTGTCAAAGTTGTCAAGACAATTCTCACTTACAGGTTCCAGTGACTTTTGCTGTCTGTTGCATGGACTCTACAGCAAGCTGACTTGCCAGAGTTGGATGTGGACTGAGGCACGGCTGTGACCTGTAAGGACTCCCCACAAGCCATTTTTACACTAAGTACAGTATATTGCAATCAGCATGACCTGGTAGGAGAAGGAAATGTGAATTTCTTCTTCTCTCATGCTTTCTCAGCTGCGTTGAAATGGCCATTTTCTGTCTCTTAAAGTTCACCAGACAATCCCAGTTTATTTGCTGGTTCCCAGTAAAAGTGTCTAATATATAAGAGAAGTGACAAAAACAAAGCTTTCTATTTGATTCAAATAAGTTGATGATTCTTAAGGTAATACCACTAAGAGAGACACAAAATAATAGACAACTAACATGTAACTAGTAAGCTAAGGGGGGAAAAGAAAGAGGGAATATTGGGCCTCCCTGGTGGTGCAAGGGGTTAAGACACAACCTATGAAGCTATCCTCAGCCTCCACAGCACGAATTTGATCCCCCAGCTGGCCAGGGAGCAACCCACTTGGTGCAGCAGACTCTCCTGACTCACCTGCTGCTCCTCTCAGCAGTGTACTTCCGTCAATCTACCTGTTCTGTTCCCCACTCTGTCTCTGGTTAATCCTCTCACCCCCACACCTCTGGCCTGTGCCCTGGCTCTTGCATGAATAAAATAAAATAAATCTTAAAAAAAAAAAGAAAAACCCAGAAAGAGGGAGTATTAATGGTGATGATAATCATGATGAAAATAATAATAATAAGGAAGAAAGGAAGCAGAGACATGAGCTTAT
Source organism: Talpa europaea (assembly GCF_964194135.1). Lineage (NCBI taxonomy): Eukaryota > Metazoa > Chordata > Mammalia > Eulipotyphla > Talpidae > Talpa > Talpa europaea. Next base: position 59,561,434 of record NC_140082.1, on the reverse strand, counting down.
AATGAAGTTGAGGAAAAAAATACTTAAATACACATCTGAATATAATTTCATTATATGTAAATGTACACCATGTAGTGAAATAGTGTCCATAAAGACACAAATTCTATAAGAAATACCATAAATATAAGGACACAAAAATTTTGCAAACAAAAGAATCATAAAAGAAATACCATATGTATGTTAAATGAAAGTTAAATATACATAGACTAATAAAGACCAGACTCTAAGGCAGGAACATTATTAGAAACAAAGAGGACATTTTTATGTGAAAAATAGTGTATAAAATACAATAATTTTAAATGTTTGTATGATAATAACATCAAAATGTATAGAGAAAATTTGACAGAATTATGAGAAATAAGACAATTCCTAACTTGATAAACACTTCGATAATTGATAGAACGGACAGATAAAAATTTAGTGAAGTTATGATATTTCTAAAACATACAGCTAACAACTGTGACCGATTTACATATTATGACATATTTATATAGGATGTGTAGAGTACCTATCATATATTAAAATGCATAGCCACTGCATCATACAGCTATATGGAATATTAAAACCTACACCATGCTAATGATTCCAAATGCATACAGGTTATTATATGACCTCGCACTTCTCTTTGGGGTAACTTGGACCAGCCTCCCTTTTGAGAGCAGATATTTTGCCCTTTGGGAATTCCTTCTTGGCTGTTCCTTCCCTTGGCCTTGTCTTAGGGGTATGGGGATATATGTCCCTTGAGACCAAGAGGGACTTCCTATGTCCAGTTCCCAACTGTTGGATATCAAAGGGCTGGGGATTTGGTCTCAAACAGTCATCTGGTGCTTTGATCTCAGGCTTGTAGATTTTCAAGCAGCCAAACCCTAAAGCTTAGTCTTTGATTACAGACAAAGTTCTCCAGCCTGAAATATTGATTTGCTCTTACCTCTACCTTCATCTTAATGGTATCAGCAATGGAACATGTTTGGTCAATCCCACCAGGGATGAGGATTTTATCACTGACTTGGCATAGAATTAGTGGCACATGAAAATCATAAAACATCAGGCTGACTGTTTTAAAACTCCCTATTGCAGTGTACCCTCTTCCAACTCCATCCATATTGCTGCAAATTGGAAAACTGTCAGGCTTTGGCAGGTTGCTTTATGGGCATAGAGGAGCACAGAGGTCCGGCTTCATGCATTCCTGAGCAGCCGAGTGGGTCAGAACCTGCACTGATTGGGGATCCCCAGGAGACCCATGGATACCATGGAAACTGCCCAACACTGTGAAGTCAATGAAGACAACACACGTAGGTGGCAAGATCTTCTGTGCTCACGGCTGTCAGGATGGGCTGAAGGTGTCCAGTCCACCCAGAAGGAGGAAAGGCCAAGCCACCTGGAGCGAGCACCACCTGCCCATAAGGCCACAGAGCTGCGGGGTAAGGACGTGCAGTGTGGGGAGCAGCCACGCCAGGTAGGGAAGAGAAGGTGTGATGGAGAGAGGGCAAAAAGAGGTGAAGGGATGACAGAAAGGGATGTGTTTGAGCAAAGTGTCCTGGGAAGGCCCCTCTGAGGAGGGGAATAAAGTGAGGGAACAGGCCCTTCAAGCAGACAGAACCTCAGGGGCCAAAGCACTGAGGCTGACAGGCTTTGTCTTCAGCGTACACTGTCAATACAGCCAGTGGAAAACTGACAGACATAAAAGGTAGAAAGAAAAGTAGGCCTAAACGTGAAGACCTCCTGACTGAAAGAGGCCACCCAGAAAAGGCCACCCATGCAGGAGTCGTCCTTGTTCTCATCCCTGTGAAAGTGAGGAAAGGTCTCAGGAGCAGTGACAAAAAAGGATCTGAATGGAATTAATATCTGATCACGCGGGCAGGGAAGGTGACGGGAGCTGAAATGGGCCTGTGGGTTGGATGAGCATGTGAACACCATGACGACCACTCATTGGGTCCTAGGTGTAGGCCCCTGGGATAGTTTGTTGAAAATGCACAATGGTATATATGTACCACATCTTATATACCATGGAATATTACTCAGCATTCAAAAAAGATAAACACATGCAATTTGCAGCAACATGGATGGCGCTGGAAGGGATCATGCTCAGTGAAATAAGTCAGAAAGAAAAAGAAAAATACCGGATGGTCTCACTCCTAGCAGGAATCTAGAAAACTTAAATAAGGGACCAGGAAAATGAATAACTATAAGAAAGTGAAAATCAAAATCAACAAAAAACTATGAACCAGAGACACTCTATGGGGGGTAGGGGGCGGGAGGGGAGGGATTGGAGTCAAAATAAGGGGGTTGCAATTCTATGGCAAATATAAAAATAAAATTTATTATAAAAAAAGGAAAATGCACAATGGAATGGTGTGAAGAAAGCACAATGCAATGTGGGTGAGTTCAAATCTGCGCTGGAGGACGGCTGCTGGGAATCCCTGTGTAGAGATAAAGTGTGCTCTGCTATGAAAGATTTCTGTGCGTGTGAAGGAAAGGACAGTCAATTCCTTGCCAGGGGGCCTCTCCAGAAGAACAGAGAAGACACTGACAAGGGTGGTGGAGGGCCAAGGAGAGGGGCCAGGGCTGCAGATGAGAAAAAAGGCACTGCCCACGGCTTAGGAATGTGCACAGGCACCCCTCCTCTGAAGCGTAACTCGTTTGCTCTGAGTTCAATTCCTACTCCAGGAGGTTCCTGGAAGAGGCATGGAAGGATGCCATTTCTGTCAGAGACTGAGCCATCCCAGAAGGGTGAGGGGAGCTGAATCCAGAGGCCAGGGGAGGGGGAGTTGCCAGGGAGACAGGCCTGAAGGGTCTGCAGTGAAGGCCATTCAGGGATCACTCCTGTCTAGTCTGAACTCCATCAGATGCCTGTGAGAGAGCAGGTGGCCGCGGCTCTCTCTGGAGCATGCTGATCTAATCAAAGCGCATATCAGAGTCAATCCTTGATTGTCTTCACTGGGCAACAGGATGGTGGCAGGAAGAAAGGCAGCCGGCATTTCCCAGGAAGTCACCGCCAGGGCCGAGGTCGCATCCCTCCAGGGCCATGCTGCTGAGGGTTCCGGTCTCAGGAAGAGGCTGTGTGTGGAGATCCCACCAATAGACCTGCTGCCTCGGGTGTGGCAGACGACCCGGGATGTGGTAGAAACAGCAGCAAGCTTTCATTCCAAGTCTCTGTGTCACTGCACAAAAAAAAAAAAAAAAAACTTGGAGAAGATGAAATCAGGAAGGTGGCAGGGCACAAAATCGACAACGAAGCTCAGCTGTGTTTCTCTCCCCTGACAGCGACCAGAGGGAAAGAGTCTTCAGGGAAACGACCCCACTAAGAGCGTCTGGAACTGCGCTGAGGCCAGAGGAGGGTGGCACGATGGCGCCTGGCCCTGGCCCTGCCCAGGAAGCCCGACTCTGCTTCCGAAGCTCCGCCCGCCCAGAGTTGCGGGATGGGGGTGCTGCGCCTCAGGGGCGGGCCAGGGCAGGGCGGGCAGAGGCCCAGGCGGGGCGGGCCGGGCTGTGGCGGAATGGGGGGGGCGGGGGAGCGGGCGGGCGGTGGGCGGGGCCGGGGCGGGGCACGGGGGGCCGGGGCGGGGCCGGGGCGGGCCAGCGGAGTGGAGCTGGGGAGGGGGGCCGGGGTGTGGCCAGGGGTGTGGCGGCCGTGCAGGGGGCGGTTCTGGGGCTGGTCTGGGGCGGGGCACGGGGGGCCGGGGCGGGGCCGGGGCCGCCCCAGGAAGGCGGGGCCCGGCGGGTGGAGCGAGGCCAGAAGCTCAGAGCCACAGGGTCTGGGCCCTGGAGGAGCCCGGAGCCCGCACCCAGGGAGAGGCGAGGTGGGGGTGACGCGCTCAGGGTCAGCGTCAGCAGAGCCAGGGACAGGGTCTCCCGCTCAGGGACGGAGCCGGGTCCCTGCGTCGCTTCGGGCCCGACATGCGCCGAGAAAAGCCTCCCGGTTGCCCCCCCGGAGCCGATGGCCGCCCGGAGTCAGCGGCTCCAGGGAGAGGCGCTGCTCGCGCCGCTCTGGGCTCACCAGCCCGGGCCTCTGCCGCGGGCCCCGGGGTCACAGCGCGGGCGGTTCCGCAGGGACCCAGGGGCGGGAGCTGGCCCGAGTGCAGCAGGGGGGCGGGGGGCGGGGGGCTGCCCCCCATGGGCTCACGTGGCCATGGCCAGGCCCACACCCCACCCCCATCTTCCCCACTCACACACACACACACGCGCACACACGCGCACACACATTCATGCACACCCTGGCTCACACACTCAGGAGAGCCCCAGAGCCCAAGTTCGCTCCATAAAGGGACCAGGCAGTCTCTGGCTCCTGGAGACACAGTGAGCGCTGTGCATGGGGTGCCTGGTCTCTGCTCGGTCCCACAGGCCTCCTCGGAGGGGGCTGACTCCAGCACGTTCTGTTCGGAGGAAGCTGCTGTCCAGCTCTGTGAACAGACAGCGCTGTGGGGGCCCCTGTCCCACGCAGATGTCTCAGATGTCTTCCCTCCATCTGTCTGCCCAGAATGCCCAAGCACAACAGAGCGGGCGCCTCTGCCCTGGCCCCGCCCCTGTCTCAGGAGTCCCCTTCCAGAGGGCCTCCCTGAGCCCACCAATGTTTGCTCTGGCTTTTGTAGGATGGCCCCCCGTGTCCTGCGGAGGAACCATTTTCTTTATAAATACATGATAGAGGGGCCTCCCAGGTGGCACAGGGGTCAAAGAGAGCGCCATCAAGCTATCACCAGCCACTGCAGCACGGGACCAGTTTGGCTGCACTGCCTGCCTGGGAGTGACCTACATGGTGCAGGGGACCTCTCCTGTCTCACCAGGTGCTCCCCTCAATTTCAGTAGATCCACCTGTTCTGCTCCCCACTCTGTCTCTGGTGAATCCTCTCACGCCCCAGCTCCTCTGGCCTACACCTCAGCTCTTGTATGCAAAAATAAACAGATCTTAAAACATAAATAAATGAACAGATGCTAAATAGAGAGAGAACTCTGTCTCTATCTCTAAATCTATCTCCATCCAAGAGGTTAGGTTTACTCCAAAGAGGGAGTTGAGAGTACTGGACATCGGCCCAGACACCAGTACGCCAAGAGAACTGTCCCTGGAAGGTGCAGGATTGTGGAGAGAGAGGGTTGCCTAGTCACAAGTGGGTGGCCTTGGGAGGGAGGAGCATCGACTCAGTGGCTTGGCACAAGGTGGGCTGAGAGAAGCATGGGCTCAGTTGGGCAGGAAGGTGGCTCCTAAGAAACTTTTTTTCTTGCTTTCTGACTCTAAATCTGTTCTTGGCTTTGGGGGCGGGGGGGGGGGTGGTCACAGGAGTTTCCTGGGAACAAGGGAAGGGCAAATTCTGATTGGCCATCCGTTGGGCCACCCCAGAGCTTTTTACCAGTAGATTCAAGCCATGGATGTGACCATGGAGATAGCAGTGCCCACGGGTCTTTGCTTTACTTTTTTGTCCCAGGAAAGTACGTTGTGGATTTTTTGTCACCTCTTGGATTGCTTTGTTTTGGCTTCCCTGACGTGTTCACTTGCACTGAGACACATTTGAGCATGATCCAGAGGCATGTGTGCTGGGCTGTCCTCATCACCGGTGGGGTGTCTGGATCCCACACTTGTTCTGATGGACCCCACGCTGACTCTCCTCGTCCCCGCTGTGTCATCTCAGTGTCTGCTGCCTCTGTCCCAAGGGATGACAGTTGCCTCCCTCAGAGGCCCCTCCCCCCTGTCGAAACCAGAGCCCAGCTGTTGCTTCCAAAGGCTGGACATGGTGCCTTGCTGCCCCCGTGTGGAAAGAGTCTCCCCTCACTGGCCAAGACAGCACACAAATGGGGCGTCGCTGCCGCACCAGACCCCTTTTCTGCTCTCCCAACTACTTCGCTGGGATGCGACTTGACCTAAAAAACAAAACCAAACAAACTGGAGACCTCGGCCTCAAGGAACTGCATTTTTGGTAGGACATTTGAATGGATGGAAATCTTCTGTTCCGTGGGAAGAATACTGATGCTTGTGAAAATGACAAGCCCAGCTGCTGTTCAGAAGACTCAGTGGATATGGGTGGGGATTGAATCCACATTGAAGGAATTGGACTGAAATCTCTGGGACCCCGCAATCCCTCTAGTGCTTGCTTGTCATCTACACAGCAGCTGCTCTAAATGAGATGTCATCTGAGCCCTGGGTGTCCCCGTCCATGTGCAGACCTCCGAGGACATAAAGGCAGCCAGGACTATGGCCAACAGACAGGTTGCAGAGTGGGGTCCCACAGGACTGCCTGGACATGGACGAATTGTAGGGGCTGTGGACAGTATGCACAATGCCCACTTTCTCTAATTCTGATATTGTGCCCATAATTTCCTTGTGGCCTCCAGGCAGCCGAGATTGCTTGGTATTAGTCACTCACCTAGGGACTGGCAGTTGTATGGGCGGATGCTTAGAGTGTCCTCGCACCACTGCCTTTATCACACGCACCCTAAGGAGAAACTCTCCACTGTGATCTCTAACCATAAGCCACGTAGTACATCCACTCCCAGGATGTACTCTGGGATGGGCGATACATATACTTTATACTCCTTCAGGGGTAATCGCCCAATCCCCAGGGATAGTCTCACTGTTGTCACCTTGACACTCAGGCCTCCATAGCCATCAAATGTTTGTAAGCAGACCCTTGAAATTTTTCTGGATTTCCATAGAGCAGAGTACATTCTGCTCCTGTGTCTACCAGAGCTAAAACCATTTGCACATTAGTCGGGAACCAGAGGATGGGCAAGCTCCACATGTGGCCTCTGGTCTCTGCCCATCCCCTGTGGACAGGTTCCTTGGCCCTCAACCTATTTGAAAGTGTTCAGGCCATCGCCTGAGGACGGGGTCGGCAGCAGGTGGTCTTCTAGGTGGAGGGCTCATGCCTGAGGCCTGCAGTCCTTCTCAACAGTGTGAGCCTCTGGTCTTCTTGAAGCTGTTTCCGTAATTCTAACAAGTATGCACTGAGCTTCACATGTATTTTAGTGTGATCTACACCTGCTCTCACTAAATGTCCATATTTGGTTCCAGGTAACTTTTACAGGTTGTGTGATGCGAAGAAGCTTCCTTGCCCTCCTCGGCATTCCTCTTGATTGTTCAACAATTATGCATATCCCTTTCTGAGTTTGAGAGTGCTGGCTCTTGACTTCACCCAAGCTAGCTATCGTTGTTGTGACATTGTGTATTTGATGTTCCACATAGGGTGCAAGAACTGCCATGAGGGAATCCAAATGAGGACAACAGGGCACTTGTTAACACCAAATATCTCATCCCTGCTGTGAAATGCTTACCATTGGGACCACGAGTGTTCACATTGAACAGGGCCTGCCACATCCCCAATTCCTGAAGTACATGTAGAGCTCGACATATGTCTGTCATGTGCTCATTGTCTCCGGCACATCTCCTGCATCAGCCCATACCATTCGTATGGCAGCCATTATCCATTCCAGCAGGAAATGATTGCCCTGGCCATACCACCGGCTGTTCTGCAGCCTCTGTCTCAGGATGGGTGTAATTCACTGAGGTTAGTCTCTCCATCTCTTGTGCCATACAAATAATCCATTCCACGCCCACGTCCCTCAAATGTAGCAGCGAGGATGCCAAGAGTTGCCCTGCTTTCTGGCAGAATTGTTGCCCAAGTCCACCAGTTCCACCTGGGTGTATGGTCGGTATGCAGTAAATTCTGTCATTTGTGCTGTATCAGCAGCCTCAACCCCAGGGCCATGGGCCACTTTGGCTTCATTTTCTGAGACAACACCCGGGGAGTCGGAACATGAAGCCGCCTTCTCCTCCTCTCCAGAGGAGTCTGGCAACTCTGAGGTGGCAGCTTGGTTTGCCACTACTGGATGACACTCGGACAAAGGGCCAGACTCCCTCTCCTCCTCTCCTGAGAAGGAGTCTGGCGTCTTCATAACGGTGGGTTGGTTTCTCTGAACTTCTTACCCAAGAATCACCAAACACTGTTGCAGATCTTGCCTCTAATCCTGCAGTTGCTGGATTCTGGATCACTCTTTGTGCCTAGACTCTCACAGAGCTATGAGAACCACCCGTCATACAGCCCCTGCTGCCTCACCGGCACTATATTATCTAAAGTCTCTTCTATTTTGTATATGGCCTGCACCAACTTCAATAGGGTTTCATCAACTTCTGGCCATTCCTGGGGAGGTGCCCGCTGGGATAGGAGGCTGGCCCTGAGTACCATGTACTTGTGGCCCCCGCCCCTTCATCCCTGCCCAGGTTTCCAAGGATTAATTTACCCGTTTAAATTCAATCATCCTGCTTTCTACCCAAATGAAAGGCAAACCCCAACATGGGTAGATTCATCGGTGTTTGAAACAGTTGGGTTGTTTTCCTAGCTGTTGTCATC